>NW_026737053.1:0-51940 GCF_949786415.1 Peromyscus eremicus | reverse complement strand
GCTCAGAACAAAAGAACTGTGCTTCCTACACACACGGGCCATATCGAGTTCAACTTCTGCGGAGGAAACTGACAAGAACAGTAGATCCTCTTCAGTCCAATACACTGTACAGGTTGGGAACAGACGCCAGTGCTATTTGCCCTGTGTATGAAAATTCGAGCGCAATAGTGACTCTTCTACCAGAAAACAACTCTTGCTTGTAGGTCCAGAAACTGCATGTGATTCAACTCCATTTAGGTCTGGGAAGAAAACGCTATCTTGCCTTACAAGAAACACACTCTGCTTTTGAGGAAAGAGCACTCTTCTACTCTACTGTGTTTCCTATAAGGCCAGAACAGTGAGCTTGCTCAGAACAAAAGAACTGTGCTTCCTACACACATGGCCGTATCTAGTTCAATTGTGCTTAGGAAACTGACAAGAACAGTAGATCCTCTTCAGTCCAATACACTGTAACATGCTGGGAACAGACGCCAGTGCTATTTGCCCTGTGTATGACAATGGGAGCACAATTGTGACTTTCCTTACCAGAAAACAACTCTTGCTCGTACGTCCAGAAACTGCATGTGATTCAACTCCATTTAGGACTGGGAAACAAACGCTATCTCACCTTACAAGAAACACACTCTGCTTTTGGAGAAAAGATCACTCATCTACTCTACTGTGTTTCCTATAGGGCCAGAAAGTTAGTTTGCTCAGAACAAAAGAACTGTGCTTCTTACACACACGGGACTTATCTAGTTCAAACTCTGCTTAGGAAACTGACAAGAACAGTAGCTCCTCTTCAGTCCAATACACTGTACTTGCTGGGAACAGACGCGAGGGCTATTTGCACTGTGTATGGCAAAGGGAGCGCAATAGTGACTCTTCTTACCAGAAAACAACTCTTGCTCGTAGGACCAGAAACTGCATGTGTATTTCATCTCCATTTACGACTGGGAAACAAAGGCTAGCTCGCCTTACAAGAAAAACACTCTGCTTTGAGAAAGAGCACTCTTCTGCTCTACTGTGTTTTTTATGGGTCCGAACAGTGAGCTTGCTGAGAACAAAAGAACTGTGCTTCCTACACACACAGGCCATATCTAGTTCAACTCTGCTTAGGAAACTGACAAGAACAGTAGCTCCTCTTCAGTCCAATATCACTGTACATGCTGGGAAGAGACTCCAGTGCTATTTTGCCCTGTGTATGACAATGGGAGCGCAATATTGACTCTTCTTACCAGAAAACTACTCTTGCTCGTAGGACCAGAAACTGGATGTGATTCAACTCCATTTAGGATTGGGAAACAAACGCTAGCTCGCCTTACAAGAAACACACTCTGCTTTGAGAAAAGAGCACTCTTCTACTCTTCTGTGTTTCCTATGGGATCCAAACAGTGAGCTTGCTCAGAACAAAAGAACTGTGCTTCTTACACACACAGGCCATATCTAGTTCAAGTCTGATTAGGAAACTTACAAGAACAGTAGCTCCTCTTCAGTCCAATACACTGTACTTGCTGGTAACAGACGCGAGTGCTATTTGCACTGTGTACGGCAATGGGAGCACAATAGTGGACTCTTCTTACAAGAAAACAATTCTTGCTTGTAGGACCAGAAACTGCATGTGATTCAACTCCATTTAGGTCTGGGAAGCAAACGCTATCTTGCCTTACAAGAAACACACTCTGCTTTTGAGAAAAGAGCACTCTTCTACTCTACTGTGTTTCCTATAGGGCCAGAACAGTGAGCTTGCTCAGAACAAAAGGAACTGTGCTTCCTACACACATGGCCGTATCTAGTTCAATTGTGCTTAGGAAACTGACAAGAACAGTAGATCCTCTTCAGTCCAATACACTGTACATGCTGGGAACAGACGCCAGTGCTATTTGTCCTGTGTATGACAATGGGAGCGCAATTGTGACTTTCCTTACCAGAAAACAACTCTTGCTTGTACATCCAGAAACTGCATGTGATTCAACTCCATTTAGGATTGGGAAACAAACGCTAGCTAGACTTACAAGAAACACACTCTGCTTTTGAGAAAAGAGCACTCTTCTACTCTTCTGTGTTTCCTATGGGATCCAAACAGTGAGCTTGCTCAGAACAAAAGAACTGTGCTTCTTACACACACGGGCCATATCTAGTTCAACTCTGCTTAGGAAACTGACGAGAACAGTAGCTCCTCTTCAGTCCAATACACTGTACTTACTGGGAACAGACGCGAGTGCTATTTGCACTGTGTACGGCAATGGGAGCACAATAGTGACTCTTCTTACAAGAAAACAACTCTTGCTCGTAGGACCAGAAACTGCATTTGATTCAATCCACTTAGGACTGGGAAACAAACGCTAGCTTGCCTTACAAGAAACACGCTCTGCTTTTGAGAATAAGGCACACATCTACTCTACTGTGTTTCCTATGGGGTCGAAACAGTGAGCTTGCTCAGAACAAAAGAATTGTGCTTCCTACACACACAGGTCATATCTAGTTCAACTCTGCTTAGGGAACTGACAAAAACAGTAGCTCCTCTTCAGTCCAATACACTGTACTTGCTGGGAACAGACGCAAGGGCTATTTGCACTGTGAAGGACAATGGGAGCACAATAGTGACTCTTCTTACCAGAAAACAACTCTTGCTCGTAGGACCAGAAACTGCATGTGTATTTCATCTCCATTTAGGACTGGGAAACAAACGCTAGCTCGCCTTACAAGAAACACACTCTGCTTTTGAGAAAAGAGCCCTCTTCTACTCTACTGTGTTTCCTATGGGGTCCGAACAGTGAGCTTGCTCAGAACAAAAGAACTGTGCTTCCTACACACACGGACCATATCTAGTTCAACTCTGCTTAGGAAACTGACAAGAACAGTAGATCCTCTTCAGTCCAATACGCTGTACATGCTGGGTACAGACGCCAGTGCTATTTGCACTGTGTATGGCAATGGGAGCACAATAGTGACTCTTCTTAGCAGAAAACAACTCTTGCTCGTAGGACCAGAAACTGCATGTGATTCAACTCCATTTAGGACTGGGAAAGAAACGCTAGCTCGCCTTACAAGAAACACACTCTGCTTTTGAGAAAAGAGCACTCTTCTACTCTACTGTGTTTTCTATGGGGTCCAAACAGTGAGCTCGCTCAGAACAAAAGAACTGTGCTTCCTACACACACGTGCCATATCTAGTTCAACTCTGCTTAGGAAACTGACGAGAACAGTAGCTCCTCTTCAGTCCAATACACTGTACTTGCTGGGAACAGATGCGAGTGCTATTTGCACTGTGTATGGCAAAGGGAGCGCAATAGTGCCTTTCCTTACCAGAAAACAACTATTGCGCGTAGGAACGGAAACTGCATGTGATTCAAATCCATTTAGGACTGCAAAACAAACGCTAGCTCGCCTTACAAAAAACACACTCTGCTTTTGAGGAAAGAGCACTCTTCTACTCTACTGTGTTTCCTATAGGGCCAGAACAGTGAGCTTGCTGAGTACAAAAGAACTGTACTTCCCACACACATGGGCCATATCTAGTTCAACTCTGCTTAGGAAACTGACAAGAACAGTAGCTTCTCTTCAGTCCAATACACTGTACTTGCTGGGAACAGACACGAGGGCTATTTGCACTGTGTATGGCAAAGGGAGCACAATAGTGACTCTTCTTACCAGAAAACAACTCTTGCTCATAGGACCAGAAACTGCATGTGATTCAACGCCATTTAGGACTGGGAAACAAACGCTATCTCACCTTACAAGAAACACACTCTGCTTTTGAGAAAAGAGCACTCTTCTGCTCTACTGTGTTTTTTATGGGGTCCGAACAGTGAGCTTGCTGAGAACAAAAGAACTGTGCTTCCTACACACACAGGCCATATCTAGTTCAACTCTGCTTAGGAAACTGACAAGAGCAGTAGCTCCTCTTCAGTCCAATACACTGTACATGCTGGGAAGAGACGCCAGTGCTATTTGCCCTGTGTATGACAATGGGAGCGCAATATTGACTCTTCTTACCAGAAAACTACTCTTGCTCGTAGGACCAGAAACTGGATGTGATTCAACTCCATTTAGGATTGGGAAACAAACGCTAGCTCGCCTTACAAGAAACACACTCTGCTTTTGAGAAAAGAGCACTCTTCTACTCTTCTGTGTTTCCTATGGGATCCAAACAGTGAGCTTGCTCAGAACAAAAGAACTGTGCTTCTTACACACACGGGCCATATCTAGTTCAACTCTGCTTAAGAAACTGACGAGAACAGTAGCTCCTCTTCAGTCCAATACACTGTACTTACTGGGAACAGACGCGAGTGCTATTTGCACTGTGTACGGCAATGGGAGCACAATAGTGACTCTTCTTACAAGAAAACAACTCTTGCTCGTAGGACCAGAAACTGCATTTGATTCAATCCACTTAGGATTGGGAAACAAACGCTAGCTCGCCTTACAAGAAACACACTCTGCTTTTGAGAATAAGGCACACATCTACTCTACTGTGTTTCCTATGGGGTCCAAACAGTGAGCTTGCTCAGAACAAAAGAATTGTGCTTCCTACACACACAGGTCATATCTAGTTCAACTCTGCTTAGGAACCTGACTAGAACAGCAGCTCCTCTTCAGTCCAATACACTGTACATGCTGGGAAGAGACGCCAGTGCTATTTGCCCTGTGTATGACAATGGGAGCGCAATATTGACTCTTCTTACCAGAAAACTACTCTTGCTCGTAGGACCAGAAACTGGATGTGATTCAACTCCATTTAGGATTGGGAAACAAACGCTAGCTAGACTTACAAGAAACACACTCTGCTTTTGAGAAAAGAGCACTCTTCTACTCTTCTGTGTTTCCTATGGGATCCAAACAGTGAGCTTGCTCAGAACAAAAGAACTGTGCTTCTTACACACACGGGCCATATCTAGTTCAACTCTGCTTAGGAAACTGACGAGAACAGTAGCTCCTCTTCAGTCCAATACACTGTACTTACTGGGAACAGACGCGAGTGCTATTTGCACTGTGTACAGCAATGGGAGCACAATAGTGACTCTTCTTACAAGAAAACAACTCTTGCTCGTAGGACCAGAAACTGCATTTGATTCAATCCACTTAGGACTGGGAAACAAACGCTAGCTTGCCTTACAAGAAACACGCTCTGCTTTTGAGAATAAGGCACACATCTACTCTACTGTGTTTCCTATGGGGTCGAAACAGTGAGCTTGCTCAGAACAAAAGAATTGTGCTTCCTACACACACAGGTCATATCTAGTTCAACTCTGCTTAGGGAACTGACAAAAACAGTAGCTCCTCTTCAGTCCAATACACTGTACTTGCTGGGAACAGACGCAAGGGCTATTTGCACTGTGAAGGACAATGGGAGCACAATAGTGACTCTTCTTACCAGAAAACAACTCTTGCTCGTAGGACCAGAAACTGCATGTGTATTTCATCTCCATTTAGGACTGGGAAACAAACGCTAGCTCGCCTTACAAGAAACACACTCTGCTTTTGAGAAAAATGCACTCTTCTACTCTACTGTGTTTCCTATGGGGTTCGAAATATGAGCTTGCTCAGAACTAAAGAACTGTGCTTCCTACACACACGTGCCATATCTTGTTCAATTCTGCTTAGGAAACTGACAAGAACAGTAGAACCTCTTCAGTCCAATAGACTGTACATGCTGGGAAGAGACGCCAGTGCTATTTGCCCTGTGTGTGACAATGGGAGCACAATAGTGACTCTTCTTACCAGAAAACAACTCTTGCTCATATGACCAGAAACTGCATGTGATTCAACTCCATTTAGGACTGGGAAACAAACGCTAGATCGCCTTACAAAAAACACACTCTGCTTTTGAGAAAAGAGCCCTCTTCTACTCTACTGTGTTTTCTATGGGGTCCGAACAGTGAGCTTGCTGAGAACAAAAGAACTGTGCTTCCTACACACACGGACCATATCTAGTTCAACTCTGCTTAGGAAACTGACAAGAACAGTAGATCCTCTTCAGTCCAATACGCTGTACATGCTGGGTACAGACGCCAGTGCTATTTGCACTGTGTATGGCAATGGGAGCACAATAGTGACTCTTCTTACCAGAAAACAACTCTTGCTCGTAGGACCAGAAACTGCATGTGATTCAACTCCATTTAGGACTGGGAAAGAAACGCTAGCTCGCCTTACAAGAAACACACTCTGCTTTTGAGAAAAGAGCACTCTTCTACTCTACTGTGTTTTCTATGAGGTCCAAACAGTGAGCTTGCTCAGAACAAAAGAACTGTGCTTCCTACACACACGGGCCATATCTAGTTCAACTCTGCTTAGGAAACTGACGAGAACAGTAGCTCCTCTTCAGTCCAATACACTGTACTTGCTGGGAACAGACGTGAGTGCTATTTGCACTGTGTATGGCAAAGGGAGCGCAATAGTGCCTTTCCTTACCAGAAAACAACTATTGCTCGTAGGAACGGAAACTGCATGTGATTCAAATCCATTTAGGACTGCAAAACAAACGCTAGCTAGCCTTACAAAAAACACACTCTGCTTTTGAGGAAAGAGCACTCTTCTACTCTACTGTGTTTCCTATAGGGCCAGAACAGTGAGCTTGCTGAGTACAAAAGAACTGTGCTTCCTACACACATGGGCCATATCTAGTTCAACTCTGCTTAGGAAACTGACAAGAACAGTAGATCCTCTTCAGTCCAATACACTGTACTTGCTGAGAACAGACACGAGGGCTATTTGCACTGTGTACGGCAATGGGAGCACAATAGTGACTCTTCTTACCAGAAAACAACTCTTGCTCGTAGGACCAGAAACTGCATTTGATTCATTCCACTTAGGACTGGGAAACAAACGCTAGCTAGCCTTACAAGAAACACACTCTGCTTTTGAGAAAAATGCACTCTTCTACTCTACTGTGTTTCCTATGGGGTCCGAACAGTGAGCTTGCTCAGAACAAATGAACTGTGCTTCCTACACACACGGGCCATATCTAGTTCAAGTCTGCTTAGGAAACTGACAAGAACAGTAGCTCCTCTTCAGTCCAATACACTGTACTTACTGGGAACAGACGCGAGTGCTATTTGCACTGTGTATGGCAATGGGAGCACAATAGTGACTCTTCTTACCAGAAAACAACTCTTGCTCGTAGGAACAGAAACTGCATTTGATTCATTCCACTTAGGACTGGGAAACAAACGCTAGCTCGCCTTACAAGAAACACGCTCTGCTTTTGAGAATGGGGCACACATCTACTCTACTGTGTTTCCTTGGGGTCCAAACAGTGAGCTTGCTCAGACCAAAAGAACTGTGCTTCCTACACACACAGGTCATATCTAGTTCAACTCTGCTTAGGAAACTGACAAGAACAGTAGATCCTCTTCAGTCCAATACACTGTACATGCTGGGAACAGAGTCCATTGCTATTTGCCCTGAGTATGACAATGAAAGCGCAATAGTTTCTCTTCTTACCAGAAAACAACTCTTGCTCGTAGGACCAGAAACTGCATGTGATTCAACTCCATTTAGGACTGGGAAACAAACGCTAGCTCGCCTTACAAGAAACACACTCTGCTTTTGAGAAAAATGCACTCTTCTACTCTACTGTGTTTCCTTTGGGGTTCGAAATGTGAGCTTGCTCAGAACAAAAGAACTGTGCTTCCTACACACACTGGCCATATCTAGTTCAACTCTGCTTAGGAAACTGAAAAGAACAGTAGATCCTCTTCAGTCCAACACGCTGTACATGCTGGGTACAGACGCCAGTGCTATTTGCACTGTGTATGGCAAAGGGAGCACAATAGTGACTTTCCTTACCAGAAAACAACTATTGCTCATAGGAACGAAAACTGCATGTGATTCAAATCCATTTAGGACTGCGAAACAAACGCTAGCTCGCCTTACAAACTACACACTCTGCTTTTGAGGAAAGAGCACTCTTCTACTCTACTGTGTTTCCTATAGGGCCAGAACAGTGAGCTTGCTGAGTACAAAAGAACTGTGCTTCCTACACACATGGGCCATATCTAGTTCAACTCTGCTTAGGAAACTGACAAGAACATTAGCTCCTCTTCATTCCAATACACTGTACTTGCTGGGAACAGACACGAGGGCTATTTGCACTGTGTATGGCAAAGGGAGCACAATAGTGACTCTTCTTACCAGAAAACAACTCTTGCTCGTAGGACCAGAAACTGCATGTGTATTTCAACTCCATTTAGGACTGGGAAACAAACGCTAGCTGGCCTTACAAGAAACACACTCTGCTTTTGAGAAAAATGCACTCTTCTACTCTACTGTGTTTCCTATGGGGTCCGAACAGTGAGCTTGCTCAGAACAAATGAACTGTGCTTCCTACACACAGAGGCCATATCTAGTTCAAGTCTGCTTAGGAAACTTACAAGAACAGTAGCTCCTCTTCAGTCCAATACACTGTACTTGCTGGTAACAGACGCGAGTGCTATTTGCACTGTGTACGGCAATGGGAGCACAATAGTGACTCTTCTTACAAGAAAACAATTCTTGCTTGTAGGACCAGAAACTGCATGTGATTCAACTCCATTTAGGTCTGGGAAGCAAACGCTATCTTGCCTTACAAGAAACACACTCTGCTTTTGAGAAAAGAGCACTCTTCTACTCTACTGTGTTTCCTATAGGGCCAGAAGAGTGAGCTTGCTCAGAACAAAAGAACTGTGCTTCCTACACACATGGCCGTATCTAGTTCAATTGTGCTTAGGAAACTGACAAGAACAGTAGATCCTCTTCAGTCCAATACACTGTACATGCTGGGAACAGACGCCAGTGCTATTTGTCCTGTGTATGACAATGGGAGCGCAATTGTGACTTTCCTTACCAGAAAACAACTCTTGCTTGTACATCCAGAAACTGCATGTGATTCAACGCCATTTAGGAATGGGAAACAAACGCTATCTCACCTTACAAGAAACACACTCTGCTTTTGAGAAAAGAGCACTCTTCTGCTCTACTGTGTTTTTTATGGGGTCCGAACAGTGAGCTTGCTGAGAACAAAAGAACTGTGCTTCCTACACACACAGGCCATATCTAGTTCAACTCTGCTTAGGAACCTGACTAGAACAGTAGCTCCTCTTCAGTCCAATACACTGTACATGCTGGGAAGAGACGCCAGTGCTATTTGCCCTGTGTATGACAATGGGAGCGCAATATTGACTCTTCTTACCAGAAAACTACTCTTGCTAGTAGGACCAGAAACTGGATGTGATTCAACTCCATTTAGGATTGGGAAACAAACGCTAGCTCGCCTTACAAGAAACACACTCTGCTTTTGAGAAAAGAGCACTCTTCTACTCTTCTGTGTTTCCTATGGGTTCCAAACAGTGAGCTTGCTCAGAACAAAAGAACTGTGCTTCTTACACACACTGGCCATATCTAGTTCAACTCTGCTTAGGAAACTGACAAGAACAGTAGCTCCTCTTCAGTCCAATACACTGTACTTGCTGGGAACAGACGCGAGGGCTATTTGCACTGTGTATGGCAAAGGGAGCGCAATAGTGACTCTTCTTACCAGAAAACAACTCTTGTTCGTAGGAGCAGAACCTGGATGTGATTCCACTCCATTTAGGATTGGGAAACAAACGCTAGCTCGCCTTACAAAAAACACACTCTGCTTTTGAGAAAAGAGCACTCTTCTACTCTACTGTGTTTCCTATGGGATCCAAACAGTGAGCTTGCTCAGAACAAAAGAACTGTGCTTCCAACACACACGGGCCATATCTAGTTCAAATTTGCTTAGGAAACTGACAAGAACAGTAGCTCCTCTTCAGTCCAATACACTGTAATTGCTGGGAACAGACGCGAGGGCTATTTGTACTGTGTTTGGCAATGGGAGCGCAATAGTGACTTTCCTTACCAGAAAACAACTCTTGCTCATAGGAACGGAAACTGCATGTGATTCAACTCCATTTAGGACAGGGAAACAAACTCTAGCTGGCATTACAAGAAACACACTCTGCTTTAGAGGAAAGAGCACTCTTCTAATCTACTGTGTTTCCTATAGGGCCAGAACAGTGAGCTTGATGAGTACAAAAGAACTGTGCTTCCTACACACATGGGCCATATCTAGTTCAACTCTGCTTAGGAACCTGACAAGAACAGTAGATCCTCTTTAGTCCAGTACACTGTACATGCTAGGAACAGAGGCCAGTGCTATTTGCCCTGAGTATGACAATGGGAGCGCAATAGTGACTCTTATTACCAGAAAAAACTCTTGCTCGTAGGACCAGAAACTGCATGTGTATTTCAACTCCATTTAGGATTGGGAAACAAACACTAGCTCGCATTACAAGAAACACACTCTGCTTTGGAGGAAAGAGCACTCTTCTAATCTACTGTGTTTCCTATAGGGCCAGAACATTGAGCTTGCTGAGTACAAAAGAACTGTGCTTCCTACACACATGGGCCATATCTAGTTCAACTCTGCTTAGGAACCTGACAAGAACAGTAGATCCTTTTTAGTCCAATACACTGTACATGCTGGGAACAGAGGCCAGTGCTATTTGCCCTGAGTATGACAATGGGAGCGCAATAGTGACTCTTATTACCAGAAAAAACTCTTGCTCGTAGGACCAGAAACTGCATGTGATTCAACTCCATTTAGGACTGGGAAACAAACGCTAGCTCGCCTTACAAGAAACACAATCTGCTTTTGAGAAAAATGCACTCTTCTACTCTACTGTGTTTCCTATGGGGTTCGAAATGTGAGCTTGCTCAGAACAAAAGAACTGTGCTTCCTACACACACGGGCCATATCTAGTTCAACTCTGCTTAGGAAACTGAAAAGAACAGAACATCCTCTTCAGTCCAATACGCTGTACATGCTGGGTACAGACGCCAGTGCTATTTGCACTGTGTATGGCAATGGGAGCGCAATAGTGACTCTTCTTACCAGAAAACAACTCTTGCTCGTAGGACAAGAAACTGCATGTGATTCAACTCCATTTAGGACTGGAAACAAACGCTAGCTCGCCTTACAAGAAACACACTCTGCTTTTGAGAAAACAGCACTCTTCTACTCTACTGTGTTTCCTATGGGGTCCAAACAGTGAGCTTGCTCAGAACAAAAGAACTGTGCTTCCTACACACACGGGCCATATCTAGTTCAATTCTGCTTAGGAAACTGACAAGAACAGTAGATCCTCTTCAGTCCATTACACTGTACTTGCTGGGAACAGACGCGAGGGCTATTTGCACTGTGTATGGCAAAGGGAGCGCAATAGTGACTCTTCTTACCAGAAAACAACTCTTGCTCGTAGGACCAGAACCTGGATATGATTCAACTCCATTTAGGACTGGGAAACAAACGCTAGCTCGCCTTCCAAGAAACACACTCTGCTTTTGAGAAAACAGCACTCTTCTACTCTACTGTGTTTCCTATGGGGTCCAAACAGTGAGCTTGCTCAGAACAAAAGAACTGTGCTTCCTACACACACGGGCCATATCTAGTTCAAGTCTGCTTAGGAAACTGACAAGAACAGTAGCTCCTCTTCAGTCCAATACACTGTACTTGCTGGGAACAGACGCGAGGGCTATTTGCACTGTGTATGGCAAAGGGAGCACAATAGTGACTCTTCTTACCAGAAAACAACTCTTGCTCGTAGGAGCAGAACCTGGATGTGATTCAACTCCATTTAGGATTGGGAAACAAACGCTAGCTCGCCTTACAAAAAACACACTCTGCTTTTGAGAAAAGAGCACTCTTCTACTCTACTGTGTTTCCTATGGGATCCAAACAGTGAGCTTGCTCAGAACAAAAGAACTGTGCTTCCTACACACACGGGCCATATCTAGTTCAAATTTGCTTAGGAAACTGACAAGAACAGTAGCTCCTCCTCAGTCCAATACACTGTAATTCCTGGGAACAGACGCGAGGGCTATTTGTACTGTGTATGGCAATGGGAGCGCAATAGTGACTTTCCTTACCAGAAAACAACTCTTGCTCATAGGAACGGAACCTGCATGTGATTCAACTCCATTTAGGACAGGGAAACAAACTCTAGCTGGCATTACAAGAAACACACTCTGCTTTAGAAAAAAGAGCACTCTTCTAATCTACTGTGTTTCCTATAGGGCCAGAACAGTGAGCTTGCTGAGTACAAAAGAACTGTGCTTCCTACACACATGGGCCATATCTACTTCAACTCTGCTTAGGAACCTGACAAGAACAGTAGACCCTCTTTAGTCCAGTACACTGTACATGCTAGGAACAGAGGCCAGTGCTATTTGCCCTGAGTATGACAGTAGGAGCGCAATAGTGTCTCTTATTACAAGAAAAAACTCTTGCTCGTAGGACCAGAAACTGCATGTGTATTTCAACTCCATTTAGGATTGGGAAACAAACACTAGCTCGCATTACAAGAAACACACTCTGCTTTGGAGGAAAGAGCACTCTTCTAATCTACTGTGTTTCCTATAGAGCCAGAACATTGAGCTTCCTGAGTACAAAAGAACTGTGCTTCCTACACACATGGGCCATATCTAGTTCAACTCTGCTTAGGAACCTGACAAGAACAGTAGACCCTCTTTAGTCCAATACACTGTACATGCTGGGAACAGAGGCCAGTGCTATTTGCCCTGAGTATGACAATGGGAGCGCAATAGTGACTCTTATTACCAGAAAAAACTCTTGCTCGTAGGACCAGAAACTGCATGTGATTCAACTCCATTTAGGACTGGGAAACAAACGCTAGCTCGCCTTACAAGAAACACAATCTGCTTTTCAGAAAAATGCACTCTTCTACTCTACTGTGTTTCCTATGGGGTTCGAAATGTGAGCTTGCTCAGAACAAAAGAACTGTGCTTCCTACACACACGGGCCATATCTAGTTCAACTCTGGTTAGGAAACTGAAAAGAACAGAACATCCTCTTCAGTCCAATACGCTGTACATGCTGGGTACAGACGCCAGTGCTATTTGCACTGTGTATGGCAATGGGAGCGCAATAGTGACTCTTCTTACCAGAAAACAACTATTGCTCGTAGGACAAGAAACTGCATGTGATTCAACTCCATTTAGGACTGGGAAACAAACACTAGCTCGCCTTACAAGAAACACACTCTGCTTTTGAGAAAAGAGCACTCTTCTACTCTACTGTGTTTACTATGGGTTCCAAACAGTGAGCTTGCTCAGAACAAAAGAACTGTGCTTCCTACACACACGGGCCATATCTACTTCAACTCTGCTTAGGAAACTGACAAGAACAGTAGCTCCTCTTCAGTCCAATACACTGTACTTGCTGGGAACAGACACGAGGGCTATTTGCACTGTGTATGGCAAAGGGAGCGCAATAGTGACTCTTCTTACCAGAAAACAACTCTTGCTCGTAGGACCAGAACCTGGATGTGATTCAACTCCATTTAGGATTGGGAAACAAACGCTAGCTGGCCTTACAAAAAACACACTCTGCTTTTGAGAAAAGAGCACTCTTCTACTCTACTGTGTTTCCTATGGGATCCAAACAGTGAGCTTGCTCAGAACAAAAGAACTGTGCTTCCTACACACACGGGCCATATCTAGTTCAAATTTGCTTAGGAAACTGACAAGAACAGTAGCTCCTCTTCAGTCCAATACACTGTACTTGCTGGGAACAGACGCGAGGGCTATTTGTACTGTGTTTGGCAATGGGAGCGCAATAGTGACTTTCCTTACCAGAAAACAACTCTTGCTCATAGGAACGGAAACTGCACGTGATTCAACTCCATTTAGGACAGGGAAACAAACTCTAGCTGGCATTACAAGAAACACACTCTGCTTTAGAGGAAAGAGCACTCTTCTAATCTACTGTGTTTCCTATAGGGCCAGAACAGTAAGTTTGCTGAGTACAAAAGAACTGTGCTTCCTACACACATGGGCCATATCTAGTTCAACTCTGCTTAGGAACCTGACAAGAACAGTAGATCCTCTTTAGTCCAGTACACTGTACATGCTAGGAACAGAGGCCAGTGCTATTTGCCCTGAGTATGACAATGGGAGCGCAATAGTGACTCTTATTACCAGAAAAAACTCTTGCTCGTAGGACCAGAAACTGCATGTGTATTTCAACTCCATTTAGGATTGGGAAACAAACACTAGCTCGCATTACAAGAAACACACTCTGCTTTGGAGGAAAGAGAACTC
Source organism: Peromyscus eremicus (assembly GCF_949786415.1). Classification (NCBI taxonomy): domain Eukaryota; kingdom Metazoa; phylum Chordata; class Mammalia; order Rodentia; family Cricetidae; genus Peromyscus; species Peromyscus eremicus. The sequence goes on along the minus strand of NW_026737053.1, from coordinate 37,837 downwards.
TTCTAATCTACTGTGTTTCCTATAGGGCCAGAACAGTGAGCTTGCTGAGTACAAAAGAACTGTGCTTCCTACACACGTGGGCCATATCTAGTTCAACTCTGCTTAGGAAACTGACAAGAACAGTAGCTCCTCTTCAGTCCAATACACTGTACTTGCTGGGAACAGAAGCGAGGGCTATTTGCACTGTGTATGGCAAAGGGAGCACAATAGTGACTTTCCTTACCAGAAAACAACTATTGCTCCTAGGAACGGAAACTGCATGTGATTCAAATCCATTTAGGACTGGGAAACAAACGCTAGCTGGCCTTATAAGAAACACACTCTGCTTTTGAGAAAAATGCACTCTTCTACTCTACTGTGTTTCCTATGGGGTCCGAACAGTGAGCTTGCTCAGAACAAAAGAACTGTGCTTCCTACACACATGGGCCATATCTTGTTCAATTCTGCTTAGGAAACTGACAAGAACAGTAGCTCCTCTTCAGTCCAATACACTGTACTTGCTGGGAACAGACGCGAGTGCTATTTGCACTGTGTATGGCAAAGGGAGCACAATAGTGACTTTCCTTACCAGAAAACAACTATTGCTCGTAGGAACGGAAACTGCATGTGATTCAACTCCATTTAGGACTGCGAAACAAAGACTAGCTCAACTTACAAGAAACACACTCTGCTTTTGAGAAAAGAGCACTCGTTTACTCTACTGTGTTTTCTATGGGCTCCGAACAGTGAGCTTGCTGAGAACAAAAGAACTGTGCTTCCTACACACACGGGCCATATCTAGTTCAACTCTGCTTAGGATACTGACAAGAACAGTAGCTCCTCTTCAGTCCAATACACTGTACTTGCTGGGAACAGACGCGAGGGCTATTTGCAATGTGTATGGCAAAAAGAGCGCAATAGTGACTCTTCTTACCAGAAAACAATTCTTGCTCGTAGGACCAGAAACTGCATGTGTATTTCATCTCCATTTAGGACTGGGAAACAAACACTAGCTCGCCTTACAAGAAACACACTCTGCTTTTGAGAAAAATGCACTCTTCTACTCTACTGTGTTTCCTATGGGGTTCGAAATATGAGCTTGCTCAGAACTAAAGAACTGTGCTTCCTACACACACGTGCCATATCTTGTTCAATTCTGCTTAGGAAACTGACAAGAACAGTAGAACCTCTTCAGTCCAATAGACTGTACATGCTGGGAAGAGACGCCAGTGCTATTTGCCCTGTGTGTGACAATGGGAGCACAATAGTGACTCTTCTTACCAGAAAACAACTCTTGCTCATATGACCAGAAACTGCATGTGATTCAACTCCATTTAGGACTGGGAAACAAACGCTAGATCGCCTTACAAAAAACACACTCTGCTTTTGAGAAAAGAGCCCTCTTCTACTCTACTGTGTTTCCTATGGGGTCCGAACAGTGAGCTTGCTCAGAACAAAAGAACTGTGCTTCCTACACACACGGACCATATCTAGTTCAACTCTGCTTAGGAAACTGACAAGAACAGTAGATCCTCTTCAGTCCAATACGCTGTACATGCTGGGTACAGACGCCAGTGCTATTTGCACTGTGTATGGCAATGGGAGCACAATAGTGACTCTTCTTACCAGAAAACAACTCTTGCTCGTAGGACCAGAAACTGCATGTGATTCAACTCCATTTAGGACTGGGAAAGAAACGCTAGCTCGCCTTACAAGAAACACACTCTGCTTTTGAGAAAAGAGCACTCTTCTACTCTACTGTGTTTTCTATGGGGTCCAAACAGTGAGCTTGCTCAGAACAAAAGAACTGTGCTTCCTACACACACGTGCCATATCTAGTTCAACTCTGCTTAGGAAACTGACGAGAACAGTAGCTCCTCTTCAGTCCAATACACTGTACTTGCTGGGAACAGACGTGAGTGCTATTTGCACTGTGTATGGCAAAGGGAGCGCAATAGTGCCTTTCCTTACCAGAAAACAACTATTGCGCGTAGGAACGGAAACTGCATGTGATTCAAATCCATTTAGGACTGCAAAACAAACCCTAGCTCGCCTTACAAAAAACACACTCTGCTTTTGAGGAAAGAGCACTCTTCTACTCTACTGTGTTTCCTATAGGGCCAGAACAGTGAGCTTGCTGAGTACAAAAGAACTGTACTTCCCACACACATGGGCCATATCTAGTTCAAGTCTGCTTAGGAAACTGACAAGAACAGTAGCTTCTCTTCAGTCCAATACACTGTACTTGCTGGGAACAGACACGAGGGCTATTTGCACTGTGTATGGCAAAGGGAGCACAATAGTGACTCTTCTTACCAGAAAACAACTCTTGCTCATAGGACCAGAAACTGCATGTGATTCAATGCCATTTAGGACTGGGAAACAAACGCTATCTCACCTTACAAGAAACACACTCTGCTTTTGAGAAAAGAGCACTCATCTACTCTACTGTGTTTCCTATAGGGCCAGAAAGTTAGTTTGCTCAGAACAAAAGAACTGTGCTTCCTATACACACGGGCCATATCTAGTTCAACTCTGCTCAGGAAACTGACAAGAACAGTATCTCCTCTTCAGTCCAATACACTGTACTTGATTGGAACAGACGCAAGTGCTATTTGCACTGTGTATGGCATGGAAGCGCAATAGTGACTCTTCTCACCAAAAAACAACTCTACTCGTAGGAACAGAAACTGCATGTGATTCAACTTCATTTACGACTGGGAAACAAAGGCTAGCTCGCCTTACAAGAAACACACTCTGCTTTTGAGAAAAGAGCACTCTTCTGCTCTACTGTGTTTTTTATGGGGTCCGAACAGTGAGCTTGCTGAGAACAAAAGAACTGTGCTTCCTACACACACAGGCCATATGTAGTTCAACTCTGCTTAGGAAACTGACAAGAACAGTAGCTCCTCTTCAGTCCAATACACTGTACATGCTGGGAAGAGACGCCAGTGCTATTTGCCCTGTGTATGACAATGGGAGCACAATATTGACTCTTCTTACCAGAAAACTACTCTTGCTCGTAGGACCAGAAACTGGATGTGATTCAACTCCATTTAGGATTGGGAAACAAACGCTAGCTCGCCTTACAAGAAACACACTCTGCTTTTGAGAAAAGAGCACTCTTCTACTCTTCTGTGTTTCCTATGGGATCCAAACAGTGAGCTTGCTCAGAACAAAAGAACTGTGCTTCTTACACACACGGGCCATATCTAGTTCAACTCTGCTTAGGAAACTGATGAGAACAGTAGCTCCTCTTCAGTCCAATACACTGTACTTACTGGGAACAGACGCGAGTGCTATTTGCACTTTGTCGGCAATGGGAGCACAATAGTGACTCTTCTTACAAGAAAACAACTCTTGCTCGTAGGACCAGAAACTGCATTTGATTCAATCCACTTAGGATTGGGAAACAAACGCTAGCTCGCCTTACAAGAAACACACTCTGCTTTTGAGAATAAGGCACACATCTACTCTACTGTGTTTCCTATGGGGTCCAAACAGTGAGCTTGCTCAGAACAAAAGAATTGTGCTTCCTACACACACAGGTCATATCTAGTTCAACTCTGCTTAGGAAACTGACAAAAACAGTAGCTCCTCTTCAGTCCAATACACTGTACTTGCTGGGAACAGACGCAAGGGCTATTTGCACTGTGTATGACAATGGGAGCACAATAGTGACTCTTCTTACCAGAAAACAACTCTTGTTCGTAGGACCAGAAACTGCATGTGTATTTCATCTCCATTTAGGACTGGGAAACAAACGCTAGCTTGCCTTACAAGAAACACACTCTGCTTTTGAGAAAAATACACTCTTCTACTCTACTGTGTTTCCTATGGGGTTCGAAATGTGAGCTTGCTCAGAACAAAAAAACTGTGCTTCCTACACACACGGGCCATATCTTGTTCAATTCTGCTTAGGAAACTGACAAGAACAGTAGAACCTCTTCAGTCCAATAGACTGTACATGCTGGGAAGAGACGCCAGTGCTATTTGCCCTGTGTGTGACAATGGGAGCGCAATAGTGACTCTTCTTACCAGAAAACAACTCTTGCTCGTATGACCAGACACTGCATGTGATTCAACTCCATTTAGGACTGGTAAACAAACGCTAGCTCGCCTTACAAGAAACACACTCTGCTTTTGAGAAAAGAGCACTCTTCTACTCTACTGTGTTTCCTATGGGGTCCGAACAGTGAGCTTGCTCAGAACAAAAGAACTGTGCTTCCTACACACACGGGCCATATCTAGTTCAACTCTGCTTAGGAAACTGACAAGAACAGTAGATCCTCTTCAGTCCAATACACTGTACATGCTGGGTACAGAGGCCAGTGCTATTTGCACTGTGTATGGCAATGGGAGCGCAATAGTGACTCTTCTTAGCAGAAAACAACTCTTGCTCGTAGGACCAGAAACTGCATGTGATTCAACTCCATTTAGGACTGGGAAACAAATGCTAGCTCGCCTTACAAGAAACACACTCTGCTTTTGAGAAAAGAGCACTCTTCTACTCTACTGTGTTTTCTATGGGGTCCAAACAGTGAGCTTGCTTAGAACAAAGGAACTGTGCTTCCTACACACAGGGGCCATATCTAGTTCAATTCTGCTTAGGAAACTGACAAGAACAGTAGCTCCTCTTCAGTCCAATACACTGTACTTGCTGGGAACAGACGCGAGTGCTATTTGAACTGTGTATGGCAAAAGGAGTGCAATAGTGACTTTCCTTACCAGAAAACAACTATTGATCGTAGGAACGGAAACTGCATGTGATTCAACTCCATTTAGGACTGGGAAACAAACGCTAGCTCGCCTTACAAAAACACACTCTGCTTTTGAGAAAAGAACACTCTTCTACTCTACTGTGTTTCCTATGGGGTCCGAACAATGAGCTTGCTGAGTACAAAAGAACTGTGCTTCCTACACACACGGGCCATATCTAGATCAACTCTGCTTAGGTAACTGACAAGAACAGTAGATCCTCTTCAGTCCAATACGCTGTACATGCTGGGTACAGACGCGAGTGCTATTTGCACTGTGTATGGCAATGGGAGCACAATAGTGACTTTCCTTACCAGAAAACAACTATTGCTCATAGGAACGAAAACTGCATGTGATTCAAATCCTTTTAGGACTGCGAAACAAACGCTAGCTCGCCTTACAAACTACACACTCTGCTTTTGAGGAAAGAGCACTCTTCTACTCTACTGTGTTTCCTATAGGGCCAGAACAGTGAGCTTGCTGAGTACAAAAGAACTGTGCTTCCTACACACATGGGCCATATCTACTTCAACTCTGCTTAGGAAACTGACAAGAACATTAGCTCCTCTTCATTCCAATACACTGTACTTGCTGGGAACAGACACGAGGGCTATTTGCACTGTGTATGGCAAAGGGAGCACAATAGTGACTCTTCTTACCAGAAAACAACTCTTGCTCGTAGGACCAGAAACTGCATGTGTATTTCAACTCCATTTAGGACTGGGAAACAAACGCTAGCTGGCCTTACAAGAAACACACTCTGCTTTTGAGAAAAATGCACTCTTCTACTCTACTGTGTTTCCTATGGGGTCCGAACAGTGAGCTTGCTCAGAACAAATGAACTGTGCTTCCTACACACACAGGCCATATCTAGTTCAAGTCTGCTTAGGAAACTTACAAGAACAGTAGCTCCTCTTCAGTCCAATACACTGTACTTGCTGGTAACAGACGCGAGTGCTATTTGCACTGTGTACGGCAATGGGAGCACAATAGTGACTCTTCTTACAAGAAAAAAATTCTTGCTTGTAGGACCAGAAACTGCATGTGATTCAACTCCATTTAGGTCTGGGAAGCAAACGCTATCTTGCCTTACAAGAAACACACTCTGCTTTTGAGAAAAGAGCACTCTTCTACTCTACTGTGTTTCCTATAGGGCCAGAACAGTGAGCTTGCTCAGAACAAAAGAACTGTGCTTCCTACACACATGGCCGTATCTAGTTCAATTGTGCTTAGGAAACTGACAAGAACAGTAGATCCTCTTCAGTCCAATACACTGTACATGCTGGGAACAGACGCCAGTGCTATTTGTCCTGTGTATGACAATGGGAGCGCAATTGTGACTTTCCTTACCAGAAAACAACTCTTGCTTGTACATCCAGAAACTGCATGTGATTCAACGCCATTTAGGAATGGGAAACAAACGCTATCTCACCTTACAAGAAACACACTCTGCTTTTGAGAAAAGAGCACTCTTCTGCTCTACTGTGTTTTTTATGGGGTCCGAACAGTGAGCTTGCTGAGAACAAAAGAACTGTGCTTCCTACACACACAGGCCATATCTAGTTCAACTCTGCTTAGGAACCTGACTAGAACAGTAGCTCCTCTTCAGTCCAATACACTGTACATGCTGGGAAGAGACGCCAGTGCTATTTGCCCTGTGTATGACAATGGGAGCACAATATTGACTCTTCTTACCAGAAAACTACTCTTGCTCGTAGGACCAGAAACTGGATGTGATTCAACTCCATTTAGGATTGGGAAACAAACGCTAGCTCGCCTTACAAGAAACACACTCTGCTTTTGAGAAAAGAGCACTCTTCTACTCTTCTGTGTTTCCTATGGGTTCCAAACAGTGAGCTTGCTCAGAAAAAAAGAACTGTGTTTCCTACACACACAGGTCATATCTAGTTCAACTCTGCTTAGGAAACTGACAAAAACAGTAGCTCCTCTTCAGTCCAATGCACTGTACTTGCTGGGAACAGACGCAAGGGCTATTTGCACTGTGTATGACAATGGGAGCACAATAGTGACTCTTCTTACCAGAAAACAACTCTTGCTCGTAGGACCAGAAACTGCATGTGTATTTCATCTCCATTTAGGACTGGGAAACAAACGCTAGCTTGCCTTACAAGAAACACACTCTGCTTTTGAGAAAAATGCACTCTTCTACTCTACTGTGTTTCCTATGGGGTTCGAAATGTGAGCTTGCTCAGAACAAAGAACTGTGCTTCCTACACACACGGGCCATATCTTCTTCAATTCTGCTTAGGAAACTGACAAGAACAGTAGAACCTCTTCAGTCCAATAGACTGTACATGCTGGGAAGAGACGCCAGTGCTATTGCCCTGTGTGTGACAATGGGAGCGCAATAGTGACTCTTCTTACCAGAAAACAACTCTTGCTCGTATGACCAGACACTGCATGTGATTCAACTCCATTTAGGACTGGTAAACAAACGCTAGCTCCCCTTACAAGAAACACACTCTGCTTTTGAGAAAAGAGCACTCTTCTACTCTACTGTGTTTCCTATGGGGTCCGAACAGTGAGCTTGCTGAGAACAAAAGAACTGTGCTTCCTACACACACGGGCCATATCTAGTTCAACTCTGCTTAGGAAACTGACAAGAACAGTAGATCCTCTTCAGTCCAATACGCTGTACATGCTGGGTACAGACGCCAGTGCTATTTGTACTGTGTATGGCAATGGGAGCGCAATAGTGACTCTTCTTACCAGAAAACAACTCTTGCTCGTAGGACCAGAAACTGCATGTGATTCAACTCCATTTAGGACTGGGAAACAAATGCTAGCTCGCCTTACAAGAAACACACTCTGCTTTTGAGAAAAGAGTACTCTTCTACTCTACTGTGTTTTCTATGGGGTCCAAACAGTGAGCTTGCTCAGAACAAAAGAACTGTGCTTCCTAGACACACGGGCCATATCTAGTTCAATTCTGCTTAGGAAACTGACAAGAACAGTAGCTCCTCTTCAGTCCAATACACTGTACTTGCTGAGAACAGACACGAGTGCTATTTGCACTGTGTATGGCAAGGGAGCACAATAGTGACTTTCCTTAACAGAAAACAACTATTGCTCGTAGGAACGGAAACTGCATGTGATTCAAATCCATTTAGGACTGCTAAACAAACGCTAGCTCGCCTTACAAAAAACACATTCTGCTTTTGAGGAAAGAACACTCGTCTACTCTACTGTGTTTCCTATAGGGCCAGAACAGTGAGCTTGCTGAGTACAAAAGAACTGTGCTTCCTACACACGTGGGCCATATCTAGTTCAACTCTGCTTAGGAAACTGACAAGAACAGTAGCTCCTCTTCAGTCCAATACACTGTACTTGCTGGGAACAGACGCGAGGGCTATTTGCACTGTGTATGGCAAAGGGAGCACAATAGTGACTTTCCTTACCAGAAAACAACTATTGCTCGTAGGAACGGAAACTGCATGTGATTCAAATCCATTTAGGACTGGGAAACAAACGCTAGCTGGCCTTATAAGAAACACACTCTGTTTTTGAGAAAAATGCACTCTTCTACTCTACTGTGTTTCCTATGGGGTCCGAACAGTGAGCTTGCTCAGAACAAAAGAACTGTGCTTCCTACACACATGGGCCATATCTTGTTCAATTCTGCTTAGGAAACTGACAAGAACAGTAGCTCCTCTTCAGTCCAATACACTGTACTTGCTGGGAACAGACGCGAGTGCTATTTGCACTGTGTATGGCAAAGGGAGCACAATAGTGACTGTCCTTACCAGAAAACAACTCTTGCTCGTAGGACCAAAAACTGCATGTGATTCAACTCCATTTAGGACTGGGAAACAAAGGCTAGCTCGCCTTACAAGAAACACACTCTGCTTTTGAGAAAAGAGCTGTCTTCTACTCTACTGTGTTTCCTTATGGGGTCCGAACAGTGAGCTTGCTGAGAACAAAAGAACTGTACTTCCTACACAAATGGCTATATCCAGTTCAATTCTGCTTAGGAAACTGACAAGAACAGTAGCTCCTCTTCAGTCCAATACACTGTACTTGCTGGGAGCAGATGCGCGTGCTATTTGCACTGTGTTTGGCAATGGGAGCGCAATAGTGACTTTCCTTACCTGAAAACAGCTCTTGCGCGTAGGACCAAAAACTGCATGTGATTCAACTCCATTTAGGACTGGGAAAAAAACGCTAGCTTGCCTTACAAGAAACACACTGTGCTTTTTAGAAAAGAGCACTCTTCTACTCTACTGTCTTTCCTATAGGGTCAGAACAGAGAGCTTGCTCAGAACAAAAGATCTGTGCTTACTACACACACGGGCCATATCTAGTTCAACTCTGATTAGGAAACTGACGAGAACAGTAGCTCATCTTCAGTCCAATACACTGTACTTGCTGGGAACAGATGCGAGTGCAATTTGCACTGTGTACGGCAAGGGGAGCACACTAGTGTCTCTTCTTACCAGAAAACAACTCTTGCTCTTAGGACCAGTAACTGCATTTGATTCAACTCCATTTAGGACTGGGAAACAAACTCTAGCTCGCCTTACAAGAAACACACTCTGCTTTTGAGAAAAGAGCACTCTTCTACTCTACTTTTTTTCCTATGGGGTCTGAACAGTGAGCTTGCTCAGAACAAAGGAACTGTGCTTCCTACACACACGGGCCATATCTAGTTCAACTCTGCTCAGGAAACTGACAAGAAGAGTATCTCCTCTTCAGTCCAATACACTGTACTTGATTGGAAGAGACGCCAGTGCTATTTGCACTGTGTATGGCAATGGGAGCGCAATAGTGACTCTTCTCACCAAAAAACAACTCTACTCGTAGGAACAGAAACTGCATGTGATTCAACTTCATTTACGACTGGGAAACAAAAGCTAGCTCGCCTTACAAGAAACACACTCTACTTTTGAGAAAAGAGTACTCTTGTACTCTACTGTGTTTCCTATGGGGTCCGAACAGTGAGCTTGCTCAGAACAAATGAACTGTGCTTATACACACACGGGCCATATCTAGTTCAAGTCTGCTTAGGAAACTGACAAGAACAGTAGCTCCTCTTCAATCAAATACACTGTACTTGCTGAGAGCAGACGCGAGTGCTATTTGCACTGTGTATGGCAATGGGAGCACAATAGTGACTCTTCTTACCAGAAACCAACTCTTGCTCTTAGGACCAGAAACTGCATGTGATTCAACTCCATTTAGGACTGGGAAGCATACGCTCGGTCGCCTTACACTAAACATACTCGGCTTTTGAGAATAGAGCACTCATCTACTCTACTGTGTTTCCTATGGGGTCCGAACAGTGAGCTTGCACAGAACAAAAGAACTGTGCTTCTTACACACACGGGCCATATCTAGTTCAACTTTGCTTAGGAAACTGACGAGAACAGTAGCTCCTCTTCAGTCCAATACACTGTACATGCTGGGAACAGACGCGAGTGCTATTTGCCCTGTGTATGGCAATGGGAGCGCAATAGTGACTTTCCTTACCAGAAAACAACTCTTGCTCGTAGGAACGGAAACTGCATGTGATTCAACTCCATTTAGGACTGGGAAACAAACGCTAGCTCGCCTTACAAGAAACACACTCTGCTTTTGAGGAAAGAGCACGCTTCTACTCTACTGTGTTTCCTATAGGGCCAGAACAGTGAGCTTGCTGAGTACAAAAGAACTGTGCTTCCTACACATGGGCCATATCTAGTTCAACTCTGCTTAGGAACCTGACAAGAAGAGTAGATCCTCTTCAGTCCAATACACTGTACATGCTGGGAACAGAGGACAGGGCTATTTGCCCTGAGTATGACAATGGGAGCGCAATAGTTACTCTTATTACCAGAAAAAACTCTTGCTCATAGGACCAGAAACTGCATGTGATTCAACTCCATTTAGGCCTGGGAAACAAACGCTAGCTCGCCTTACAAGAAACACACTCTGCTTTTGAGAAAAGAGCACTCTTCTACTCTTCTGTGTTTCCTATAGGGCCAGAACAGTGAGCTTGCTCAGAACAAAAGAACTGTGCTTCCTACACACACGGGCCATATCGAGTTCAACTCTGCGGAGGAAACTGACAAGAACAGTAGATCCTCTTCAGTCCAATACACTGTACAGGCTGGGAACAGACGCCAGTGCTATTTGCCCTGTGTATGAAAATTCGAGCGCAATAGTGACTCTTCTTACCAGAAAACAACTCTTGCTTGTAGGTCCAGAAACTGCATGTGATTCAACTCCATTTAGGTCTGGGAAGCAAACGCTATCTTGCCTTACAAGAAACACACTCTGCTTTTGAGGAAAGAGCACTCTTCTACTCTACTGTGTTTCCTATAAGGCCAGAACAGTGAGCTTGCTCAGAACAAAAGAACTGTGCTTCCTACACACATGGCCGTATCTAGTTCAATTGTGCTTAGGAAACTGACAAGAACAGTAGATCCTCTTCAGTCCAATACACTGTACATGCTGGGAACAGACGCCAGTGCTATTTGCCCTGTGTATGACAATGGGAGCACAATTGTGACTTTCCTTACCAGAAAACAACTCTTGCTCGTACGTCCAGAAACTGCATGTGATTCAAATCCATTTAGGACTGGGAAACAAACGCTATCTCACCTTACAAGAAACACACTCTGCTTTTGAGAAAAGAGCACTCATCTACTCTACTGTGTTTCCTAAAGGGCCAGAAAGTTAGTTTGCTCAGAACAAAAGAACTGTGCTTCTTACACACACGGGACTTATCTAGTTCAACTCTGCTTAGGAAACTGACAAAAACAGTAGCTCCTCTTCAGTCCAATACACTGTACTTGCTGGGAACAGACGCAAGGGCTATTTGCACTGTGTATGACAATGGGAGCACAATAGTGACTCTTCTTACCAGAAAACAACTCTTGCTCGTAGGACCAGAAACTGCATGTGTATTTCATCTCCATTTAGGACTGGGAAACAAACGCTAGCTTGCCTTACAAGAAACACACTCTGCTTTTGAGAAAAATGCACTCTTCTACTCTACTGTGTTTCCTATGGGGTTCGAAATGTGAGCTTGCTCAGAACAAAGAACTGTGCTTCCTACACACACGGGCCATATCTTCTTCAATTCTGCTTAGGAAACTGACAAGAACAGTAGAACCTCTTCAGTCCAATAGACTGTACATGCTGGGAAGAGACGCCAGTGCTATTTGCCCTGTGTGTGACAATGGGAGCGCAATAGTGACTCTTCTTACCAGAAAACAACTCTTGCTCGTATGACCAGACACTGCATGTGATTCAACTCCATTTAGGACTGGCAAACAAACGCTAGCTCGCCTTACAAGAAACACACTCTGCTTTTGAGAAAAGAGCACTCTTCTACTCTACTGTGTTTCCTATGGGGTCCGAACAGTGAGCTTGCTGAGAACAAAAGAACTGTGCTTCCTACACACACGGGCCATATCTAGTTCAACTCTGCTTAGGAAACTGACAAGAACAGTAGATCCTCTTCAGTCCAATACGCTGTACATGCTGGGTACAGACGCCAGTGCTATTTGTACTGTGTATGGCAATGGGAGCGCAATAGTGACTCTTCTTACAGAAAACAACTCTTGCTCGTAGGACCAGAAACTGCATGTGATTCAACTCCATTTAGGACTGGGAAACAAATGCTAGCTCGCCTTACAAGAAACACACTCTGCTTTTGAGAAAAGAGCACTCTTCTACTCTACTGTGTTTTCTATGGGGTCCAAACAGTGAGCTTGCTCAGAACAAAAGAACTGTGCTTCCTACACACACAGGCCATATCTAGTTCAATTCTGCTTAGGAAACTGACAAGAACAGTAGCTCCTCTTCAGTCCAATACACTGTACTTGCTGAGAACAGACACGAGTGCTATTTGCACTGTGTATGGCAAAGGGAGCACAATAGTGACTTTCCTTACCAGAAAACAACTATTGCTCGTAGGAACGGAAACTGCATGTGATTCAAATCCATTTAGGACTGCTAAACAAACGCTAGCTCGCCTTACAAAAAACACATTCTGCTTTTGAGGAAAGAACACTCGTCTACTCTACTGTGTTTCCTATAGGGCCAGAACAGTGAGCTTGCTGAGTACAAAAGAATTGTGCTTCCTACACACGTGGGCCATATCTAGTTCAACTCTGCTTAGGAAACTGACAAGAACAGTAGCTCCTCTTCAGTCCAATACACTGTACTTGCTGGGAACAGACGCGAGGGCTATTTGAACTGTGTATGGCAAAGGGAGCACAATAGTGACTTTCCTTACCAGAAAACAACTATTGCTCGTAGGAACGAGAAACTGCATGTGATTCAAATCCATTTAGGACTGGGAAACAAACGCTAGCTGGCCTTATAAGAAACACACTCTGTTTTTGAGAAAAATGCACTCTTCTACTCTACTGTGTTTCCTATGGGGTCCGAACAGTGAGCTTGCTCAGAACAAAAGAACTGTGCTTCCTACACACATGGGCCATATCTTGTTCAATTCTGCTTAGGAAACTGACAAGAACAGTAGCTCCTCTTCAGTCCAATACACTGTACTTGCTGGGAACAGACGCGAGTGCTATTTGCACTGTGTATGGCAAAGGGAGCACAATAGTGACTGTCCTTACCAGAAAACAACTCTTGCTCGTAGGACCAAAAACTGCATGTGATTCAACTCCATTTAGGACTGGGAAACAAAGGCTAGCTCGCCTTACAAGAAACACACTCTGCTTTTGAGAAAAGAGCTGTCTTCTACTCTACTGTGTTTCCTTTATGGGGTCCGAACAGTGAGCTTGCTGAGAACAAAAGAACTGTACTTCCTACACAAATGGCTATATCCAGTTCAATTCTGCTTAGGAAACTGACAAGAACAGTAGCTCCTCTTCAGTCCAATACACTGTACTTGCTGGGAACAGATGCGCGTGCTATTTGCACTGTGTTTGGCAATGGGAGCGCAATAGTGACTTTCCTTACCTGAAAACAGCTCTTGCGCGTAGGACCAAAAACTGCATGTGATTCAACTCCATTTAGGACTGGGAAAAAAACGCTAGCTTGCCTTACAAGAAACACACTGTGCTTTTTAGAAAAGAGCACTCTTCTACTCTACTGTCTTTCCTATAGGGTCAGAACAGAGAGCTTGCTCAGAACAAAAGATCTGTGCTTCCTACACACACGGGCCATATCTAGTTCAACTCTGATTAGGAAACTGACGAGAACAGTAGCTCATCTTCAGTCCAATACACTGTACTTGCTGGGAACAGATGCGAGTGCAATTTGCACTGTGTACGGCAAGGGAAGCACACTAGTGTCTCTTCTTACCAGAAAACAACTCTTGCTCTTAGGACCAGTAACTGCATTTGATTCAACTCCATTTAGGACTGGGAAACAAACTCTAGCTCGCCTTACAAGAAACACACTCTGCTTTTGAGAAAAGAGCACTCTTCTACTCTACTTTTTTTCCTATGGGGTCTGAACAGTGAGCTTGCTCAGAACAAAGGAACTGTGCTTCCTACACACACGGGCCATATCTAGTTCAACTCTGCTCAGGAAACTGACAAGAAGAGTATCTCCTCTTCAGTCCAATACACTGTACTTGATTGGAAGAGACGCCAGTGCTATTTGCACTGTGTATGGCAATGGGAGCGCAATAGTGACTCTTCTCACCAAAAAACAACTCTACTCGTAGGAACAGAAACTGCATGTGATTCAACTTCATTTACGACTGGGAAACAAAAGCTAGCTCGCCTTACAAGAAACACACTCTACTTTTGAGAAAAGAGTACTCTTGTACTCTACTGTGTTTCCTATGGGGTCCGAACAGTGAGCTTGCTCAGAACAAATGAACTGTGCTTATACACACACGGGCCATATCTAGTTCAAGTCTGCTTAGGAAACTGACAAGAACAGTAGCTCCTCTTCAATCAAATACACTGTACTTGCTGAGAGCAGACGCGAGTGCTATTTGCACTGTGTATGGCAATGGGAGCACAATAGTGACTCTTCTTACCAGAAACCAACTCTTGCTCTTAGGACCAGAAACTGCATGTGATTCAACTCCATTTAGGACTGGGAAGCATACGCTCGGTCGCCTTACACTAAACATACTCGGCTTTTGAGAATAGAGCACTCATCTACTCTACTGTGTTTCCTATGGGGTCCGAACAGTGAGCTTGCACAGAACAAAAGAACTGTGCTTCTTACACACACGGGCCATATCTAGTTCAACTCTGCTTAGGAAACTGACGAGAACAGTAGCTCCTCTTCAGTCCAATACACTGTACATGCTGGGAACAGACGCGAGTGCTATTTGCCCTGTGTATGGCAATGGGAGCGCAATAGTGACTTTCCTTACCAGAAAACAACTCTTGCACGTAGGAACGGAAACTGCATGTGATTCAACTCCATTTAGGACTGGGAAACAAACGCTAGCTCGCCTTACAAGAAACACACTCTGCTTTTGAGGAAAGAGCACGCTTCTACTCTACTGTGTTTCCTATAGGGCCAGAACAGTGAGCTTGCTGAGTACAAAAGAACTGTGCTTCCTACACACATGGGCCATATCTAGTTCAACTCTGCTTAGGAACCTGACAAGAAGAGTAGATCCTCTTCAGTCCAATACACTGTACATGCTGGGAACAGAGGACAGGGCTATTTGCCCTGAGTATGACAATGGGAGCGCAATAGTTACTCTTATTACCAGAAAAAACTCTTGCTCATAGGACCAGAAACTGCATGTGATTCAACTCCATTTAGGCCTGGGAAACAAACGCTAGCTCGCCTTACAAGAAACACACTCTGCTTTTGAGAAAAGAGCACTCTTCTACTCTTCTGTGTTTCCTATAGGGCCAGAACAGTGAGCTTGCTCAGAACAAAAGAACTGTGCTTCCCTGTGCTTCCTACACACACGGGCCATATCGAGTTCAACTCTGCGGAGGAAACTGACAAGAACAGTAGATCCTCTTCAGTCCAATACACTGTACAGGCTGGGAACAGACGCCAGTGCTATTTGCCCTGTGTATGAAAATTCGAGCGCAATAGTGACTCTTCTTACCAGAAAACAACTCTTGCTTGTAGGTCCAGAAACTGCATGTGATTCAACTCCATTTAGGTCTGGGAAGCAAACGCTATCTTGCCTTACAAGAAACACACTCTGCTTTTGAGGAAAGAGCACTCTTCTACTCTACTGTGTTTCCTATAAGGCCAGAACAGTGAGCTTGCTCAGAACAAAAGAACTGTGCTTCCTACACACATGGCCGTATCTAGTTCAATTGTGCTTAGGAAACTGACAAGAACAGTAGATCCTCTTCAGTCCAATACACTGTACATGCTGGGAACAGACGCCAGTGCTATTTGCCCTGTGTATGACAATGGGAGCACAATTGTGACTTTCCTTACCAGAAAACAACTCTTGCTCGTACGTCCAGAAACTGCATGTGATTCAAATCCATTTAGGACTGGGAAACAAACGCTATCTCACCTTACAAGAAACACACTCTGCTTTTGAGAAAAGAGCACTCATCTACTCTACTGTGTTTCCTATAGGGCCAGAAAGTTAGTTTGCTCAGAACAAAAGAACTGTGCTTCTTACACACACGGGACTTATCTAGTTCAACTCTGCTTAGGAAACTGACAAGAACAGTAGCTCCTCTTCAGTCCAATACACTGTACTTGCTGGGAACAGACGCGAGGGCTATTTGCACTGTGTATGGCAGCGGGAGCGCAATAGTGACTCTTCTTACCAGAAAACAACTCTTGCTCGTAGGACCAGAAACTGCATGTGTATTTCATCTCCATTTACGACTGGGAAACAAAGGCTAGCTCGCCTTACAAGAAACACACTCTGCTTTTGAGAAAAGAGCACTCTTCTGCTCTACTGTGTTTTTTATGGGGTCCGAACAGTGAGCTTGCTGAGAACAAAAGAACTGTGCTTCCTACACACACAGGCCATATCTAGTTCAACTCTGATTAGGAAACTGACAAGAACAGTAGCTCCTCTTCAGTCCAATACACTGTACATGCTGGGAAGAGACGCCAGTGCTATTTGCCCTGTGTATGACAATGGGAGCGCAATATTGACTCTTCTTACCAGAAAACTACTCTTGCTCGTAGGACCAGAAACTGGATGTGATTCAACTCCATTTAGGATTGGGAAACAAACGCTAGATCGCCTTACAAGAAACACACTCTGCTTTTGAGAAAAGAGCACTCTTCTACTCTTCTGTGTTTCCTATGGGTTCCAAACAGTGAGCTTGCTCAGAACAAAAGAACTGTGCTTCCTACACACACGGGCCATATCTAGTTCAACTCTGCTTAGGAAACTGACGAGAACAGTAGCTCCTCTTCAGTCCAATACACTGTACTTGCTGGGAACAGACGCGAGTGCTATTTGTACTGTGTACGGCAATGGGAGCACAATAGTGACTCTTCTTACAAAAAACAACTCTTGCTCGTAGGACCAGAAACTGCATTTGATTCAATCCACTTAGGATTGGGAAACAAACGCTAGCTCGCCTTACAAGAAACACGCTCTGCTTTTGAGAATAAGGCACACATCTACTCTACTGTGTTTCCTATGGGGTCCAAACAGTGAGCTTGCTCAGAACAAAACAATTGTGCTTCCTACACACACAGGTCATATCTAGTTCAACTCTACTTAGGAAACTGACAAAAACAGTAGCTCCTCTTCAGTCCAATACACTGTACTTGCTGGGAACAGATGCAAGGGCTATTTGAACTGTGTATGACAATGGGAGCACAATAGTGACTCTTCTTACCAGAAAACAACTCTTGCTCGTAGGACCAGAAACTGCATGTGTATTTCATCTCCATTTAGGACTGGGAAACAAATGCTAGCTTGCCTTACAAGAAACACACTCTGCTTTTGAGAAAAATGCGCTCTTCTACTCTACTGTGTTTTCTATGGGGTTCGAAATGTGAGCTTGCTCAGAACAAAAGAACCGTGCTTCCTACACACACGGGCCATATCTTGTTCAATTCTGCTAAGGAAACTGACAAGAACAGTAGAACCTCTTCAGTCCAATAGACTGTACATGCTGGGAAGAGACGCCAGTGCTATTTGCCCTGTGTGTGACAATGGGAGCGCAATAGTGACTCTTCTTACCAGAAAACAACTCTTGCTCGTATGACTAGACACTGCATGTGATTCAACTCCATTTAGGACTGGTAAACAAACGCTAGCTCGCCTTGCAAGAAACACACTATGCTTTTGAGAAAAGAGCACTCTTCTACTCTACTGTGTTTCCTATAGGGTCCGAACAGTGAGCTTGCTCAGAACAAAAGAACTGTGCTTCCTACACACACGGGCCATATCTAGTTCAACTCTGCTTAGGAAACTGACAAGAACAGTAGATCCTCTTCAGTCCAATACACTGTACATGCTTAGGTACAGACGCCAGTGCTATTTGCACTGTGTATGGCAATGGGAGCGCAATAGTGACTCTTCTTACCAGAAAACAACTCTTGCTCTTACGACCAGAAACTGCATGTGATTCAACTCCATTTAGGACTGGGAAACAAACGCTAGCTCGCCTTACAAGAAACACACTCTGCTTTTGAGAAAAGAGCTGTCTTCTACTCTACTGTGTTTCCTTTATGGGGTCCGAACAGTGAGCTTGCTGAGAACAAAAGAACTGTACTTCCTACACAAATGGCTATATCCAGTTCAATTCTGCTTAGGAAACTGACAAGAACAGTAGCTCCTCTTCAGTCCAATACACTGTACTTGCTGGGAACAGATGCGCGTGCTATTTGCACTGTGTTTGGCAATGGGAGCGCAATAGTGACTTTCCTTACCTGAAAACAGCTCTTGCGCGTAGGACCAAAAACTGCATGTGATTCAACTCCATTTAGGACTGGGAAAAAAACGCTAGCTTGCCTTACAAGAAACACACTGTGCTTTTTAGAAAAGAGCACTCTTCCACTCTACTGTCTTTCCTATAGGGTCAGAACAGAGAGCTTGCTCAGAACAAAAGATCTGTGCTTCCTACACACACGGGCCATATCTAGTTCAACTCTGATTAGGAAACTGACGAGAACAGTAGCTCATCTTCAGTCCAATACACTGTACTTGCTGGGAACAGATGCGAGTGCAATTTGCACTGTGTACGGCAAGGGGAGCACACTAGTGTCTCTTCTTACCAGAAAACAACTCTTGCTCTTAAGACCAGTAACTGCATTTGATTCAACTCCATTTAGGACTGGGAAACGAACTCTAGCTCGCCTTACAAGAAACACACTCTGCTTTTGAGAAAAGAGCACTCTTCTACTCTACTTTTTTTCCTATGGGGTCTGAACAGTGAGCTTGCTCAGAACAAAGGAACTGTGCTTCCTACACACACGGGCCATATCTAGTTCAACTCTGCTCAGGAAACTGACAAGAAGAGTATCTCCTCTTCAGTCCAATACACTGTACTTGATTGGAAGAGACGCCAGTGCTATTTGCACTGTGTATGGCAATGGGAGCGCAATAGTGACTCTTCTCACCAAAAAACAACTCTACTCGTAGGAACAGAAACTGCATGTGATTCAACTTCATTTACGACTGGGAAACAAAAGCTAGCTCGCCTTACAAGAAACACACTCTACTTTTGAGAAAAGAGTACTCTTCTACTCTACTGTGTTTCCTATGGGGTCCGCACAGTGAGCTTGCTCAGAACAAATGAACTGTGCTTATACACACACGGGCCATATCTAGTTCAAGTCTGCTTAGGAAACTGACAAGAACAGTAGCTCCTCTTCAATAAAATACACTGTACTTGCTGAGAGCAGACGCGAGTGCTATTTGCACTGTGTATGGCAATGGGAGCACAATAGTGACTCTTCTTACCAGAAACCAACTCTTGCTCTTAGGACCAGAAACTGCATGTGATTCAACTCCATTTAGGACTGGGAAGCATACGCTCGGTCGCCTTACACTAAACATACTCGGCTTTTGAGAATAGAGCACTCATCTACTCTACTGTGTTTCCTATGGGGTCCGAACAGTGAGCTTGCACAGAACAAAAGAACTGTGCTTCTTACACACACGGGCCATATCTAGTTCAACTCTGCTTAGGAAACTGACGAGAACAGTAGCTCCTCTTCAGTCCAATACACTGTACTTGCTGGGAACAGACGCGAGTGCTATTTGCCCTGTGTATGGCAATGGGAGCGCAATAGTGACTTTCCTTACCAGAAAACAACTCTTGCTCGTAGGAACGGAAACTGCATGTGATTCAACTCCATTTAGGACTGGGAAACAAACGCTAGCTCGCCTTACAAGAAACACACTCTGCTTTTGAGGAAAGAGCACGCTTCTACTCTACTGTGTTTCCTATAGGGCCAGAACAGTGAGCTTGCTGAGTACAAAAGAACTGTGCTTCCTACACACATGGGCCATATCTAGTTCAACTCTGCTTAGGAACCTGACAAGAAGAATAGATCCTCTTCAGTCCAATACACTGTACATGCTGGGAACAGAGGACAGGGCTATTTGCCCTGAGTATGACAATGGGAGCGCAATAGTTACTCTTATTACCAGAAAAAACTCTTGCTCATAGGACCAGAAACTGCATGTGATTCAACTCCATTTAGGCCTGGGAAACAAACGCTAGCTCACCTTACAAGAAACACACTCTGCTTTTGAGAAAAGAGCACTCTTCTACTCTTCTGTGTTTCCTATAGGGCCAGAACAGTGAGCTTGCTCAGAACTAAAGAACTGTGCTTCCTACACACACGGGCCATATCGAGTTCAACTCTGCGGAGGAAACTGACAAGAACAGTAGATCCTCTTCAGTCCAATACACTGTACAGGCTGGGAACAGACGCCAGTGCTATTTGCCCTGTGTATGAAAATTCGAGCGCAATAGTGACTCTTCTTACAAGAAAACAACTCTTGCTTGTAGGTCCAGAAACTGCATGTGATTCAACTCCATTTAGGTCTGGGAAGCAAACGCTATCTTGCCTTACAAGAAACACACGCTGCTTTTGAGGAAAGAGCACTCTTCTACTCTACTGTGTTTCCTATAAGGCCAGAACAGTGAGCTTGCTCAGAACAAAAGAACTGTGCTTCCTACACACATGGCCGTATCTAGTTCAATTGTGCTTAGGAAACTGACAAGAACAGTAGATCCTCTTCAGTCCAATACACTGTACATGCTGGGAACAGACGCCAGTGCTATTTGCCCTGTGTATGGCAAAGGGAGCGCAATAGTGACTCTTCTTACCAGAAAACAACTCTTGCTCGTAGGACCAGAAACTGCATGTGTATTTCATCTCCATTTACGACTGGGAAACAAAGGCTAGCTCGCCTTACAAGAAACACACTCTGCTTTTCAGAAAAGAGCACTCTTCTGCTCTACTGTGTTTTTTATGGGGTCCGAACAGTGAGCTTGCTGAGAACAAAAGAACTGTGCTTCCTACACACACAGGCCATATCTAGTTCAACTCTGCTTAGGAAACTGACAAGAACAGTAGCTCCTCTTCAGTCCAATACACTGTACATGCTGGGAAGAGACTCCAGTGCTATTTGCCCTGTGTATGACAATGGGAGCGCAATATTGACTCTTCTTACCAGAAAACTACTCTTGCTCGTAGGACCAGAAACTGGATGTGATTCAACTTTATTTAGGATTGGGAAACAAACGCTAGCTCGCCTTACAAGAAACACACTCTGCTTTTGAGAAAAGAGCACTCTTCTACTCTTCTGTGTTTCCTATGGGTTCCAAACAGTGAGCTTGCTCAGAACAAAAGAACTGTGCTTCTTACACACAATGGCCATATCTAGTTCAACTCTGCTTAGGAAACTGACGAGAACAGTAGCTCCTCTTCAGTCCAATACACTGTACTTACTGGGAACAGACGCGAGTGCTATTTGCACTGTGTACGGCAATGGGAGCACAATAGTGACTCTTCTTACAAAAAACAACTCTTGCTCGTAGGACCAGAAACTGCATTTGATTCAATCCACTTAGGATTGGGAAACAAACGCTAGCTCGCCTTACAAGAAACACGCTCTGCTTTTGAGAATAAGGCACACATCTACTCTACTGTGTTTCCTATGGGGTCCAAACAGTGAGCTTGCTCAGAACAAAACAATTGTGCTTCCTACACACACAGGTCATATCTAGTTCAACTCTACTTAGGAAACTGACAAAAACAGTAGCTCCTCTTCAGTCCAATACACTGTACTTGCTGGGAACAGATGCAAGGGCTATTTGAACTGTGTATGACAATGGGAGCACAATAGTGACTCTTCTTACCAGAAAACAACTCTTGCTCGTAGGACCAGAAACTGCATGTGTATTTCATCTCCATTTAGGACTGGGAAACAAACGCTAGCTTGCCTTACAAGAAACACACTCTGCTTTTGAGAAAAATACACTTTTCTACTCTACTGTGTTTCCTATGGGGTCCAAACAGTGAGCTTGCTCAGAACAAAAGAACTGTGCTTCCTACACACACAGGCCATATCTAGTTCAATTCTCCTTAGGAAACTGACAAGAACAGTAGCTCCTCTTCAGTCCAATACACTGTACTTGCTGGGAACAGACACGAGTGCTATTTGCACTGTGTATGGCAAAGGGAGCACAATAGTGACTTTCCTTACCAGAAAACAACTATTGCTCATAGGAACGAAAACTGCATGTGATTCAAATCCATTTAGGACTGCAAAACAAACGCTAGCTCGCCTTACAAACTACACACTCTGCTTTTGAGGAAAGAGCACTCTTCTACTCTACTGTGTTTCCTATAGGGCCAGTACAGTGAGCTTGCTGAGTACAAAAGAACTGTGCTTCCTACACACATGGGCCATATCTAGTTCAACTCTGCTTAGGAAACTGACAAGAACATTAGCTCCTCTTCATTCCAATACACTGTACTTGCTGGGAACAGACACGAGGGCTATTTGCACTGTGTATGGCAAAGGGAGCACAATAGTGACTCTTCTTACCAGAAAACAACTCTTGCTCGTAGGACCAGAAACTGCATGTGTATTTCAACTCCATTTAGGACTGGGAAACAAACGCTAGCTGGCCTTACAAGAAACACATTCTGCTTTTGAGAAAAATGCACTCTTCTACTCTACTGTGTTTCCTATGGGGTCCGAACAGTGAGCTTGCTCAGAACAAATGAACTGTGCTTCCTACACACACAGGCCATATCTAGTTCAAGTCTGCTTAGGAAACTGACAAGAACAGTAGCTCCTCTTCAGTCCAATACACTGTACTTGCTGGTAACAGACGCGAGTGCTATTTGCACTGTGTACGGCAATGGGAGCACAATAGTGACTCTTCTTACAAGAAAACAATTCTTGCTTGTAGGACCAGAAACTGCATGTGATTCAACTCCATTTAGGTCTGGGAAGCAAACGCTATCTTGCCTTACAAGAAACACACTCTGCTTTTGAGAAAAGAGCACTCTTCTACTCTACTGTGTTTCCTATAGGGCCAGAACAGTGAGCTTGCTCAGAACAAAAGAACTGTGCTTCCTACACACATGGCCGAATCTAGTTCAATTGTGCTTAGGAAACTGACAAGAACAGTAGATCCTCTTCAGTCCAATACACTGTACATGCTGGGAACAGACGCCAGTGCTATTTGTCCTGTGTATGACAATGGGAGCGCAATTGTGACTTTCCTTACCAGAAAACAACTCTTGCTTGTACATCCAGAAACTGCATGTGATTCAACGCCATTTAGGAATGGGAAACAAACGCTATCTCACCTTACAAGAAACACACTCTGCTTTTGAGAAAAGAGCACTCTTCTGCTCTACTGTGTTTTTTATGGGGTCCGAACAGTGAGCTTGCTGAGAACAAAAGAACTGTGCTTCCTACACACACAGGCCATATCTAGTTCAACTCTGCTTAGGAACCTGACTAGAACAGTAGCTCCTCTTCAGTCCAATACACTGTACATGCTGGGAAGAGACGCCAGTGCTATTTGCCCTGTGTATGACAATGGGAGCGCAATATTGACTCTTCTTACCAGAAAACTACTCTTGCTCGTAGGACCAGAAACTGGATGTGATTCAACTCCATTTAGGATTGGGAAACAAACGCTAGCTAGACTTACAAGAAACACACTCTGCTTTTGAGAAAAGAGCACTCTTCTACTCTTCTGTGTTTCCTATGGGATCCAAACAGTGAGCTTGCTCAGAACAAAAGAACTGTGCTTCTTACACACACGGGCCATATCTAGTTCAACTCTGCTTAGGAAACTGACGAGAACAGTAGCTCCTCTTCAGTCCAATACACTGTACTTACTGGGAACAGACGCGAGTGCTATTTGCACTGTGTACGGCAATGGGAGCACAATAGTGACTCTTCTTACAAGAAAACAACTCTTGCTCGTAGGACCAGAAACTGCATTTGATTCAATCCACTTAGGACTGGGAAACAAACGCTGGCTTGCCTTACAAGAAACACGCTCTGCTTTTGAGAATAAGGCACACATCTACTCTACTGTGTTTCCTATGGGGTCGAAACAGTGAGCTTGCTCAGAACAAAAGAATTGTGCTTCCTACACACACAGGTCATATCTAGTTCAACTCTGCTTAGGGAACTGACAAAAACAGTAGCTCCTCTTCAGTCCAATACACTGTACTTGCTGGGAACAGACGCAAGGGCTATTTGCACTGTGAAGGACAATGGGAGCACAATAGTGACTCTTCTTACCAGAAAACAACTCTTGCTCGTAGGACCAGAAACTGCATGTGTATTTCATCTCCATTTAGGACTGGGAAACAAACGCTAGCTCGCCTTACAAGAAACACACTCTGCTTTTGAGAAAAATGCACTCTTCTACTCTACTGTGTTTCCTATGGGGTTCGAAATATGAGCTTGCTCAGAACTAAAGAACTGTGCTTCCTACACACACGTGCCATATCTTGTTCAATTCTGCTTAGGAAACTGACAAGAACAGTAGAACCTCTTCAGTCCAATAGACTGTACATGCTGGGAAGAGACGCCAGTGCTATTTGCCCTGTGTGTGACAATGGGAGCACAATAGTGACTCTTCTTACCAGAAAACAACTCTTGCTCATATGACCAGAAACTGCATGTGATTCAACTCCATTTAGGACTGGGAAACAAACGCTAGATCGCCTTACAAAAAACACACTCTGCTTTTGAGAAAAGAGCCCTCTTCTACTCTACTGTGTTTCCTATGGGGTCCGAACAGTGAGCTTGCTCAGAACAAAAGAACTGTGCTTCCTACACACACGGACCATATCTAGTTCAACTCTGCTTAGGAAACTGACAAGAACAGTAGATCCTCTTCAGTCCAATACGCTGTACATGCTGGGTACAGACGCCAGTGCTATTTGCACTGTGTATGGCAATGGGAGCACAATAGTGACTCTTCTTACCAGAAAACAACTCTTGCTCGTAGGACCAGAAACTGCATGTGATTCAACTCCATTTAGGACTGGGAAAGAAACGCTAGCTCGCCTTACAAGAAACACACTCTGCTTTTGAGAAAAGAGCACTCTTCTACTCTACTGTGTTTTCTATGGGGTCCAAACAGTGAGCTTGCTCAGAACAAAAGAACTGTGCTTCCTACACACACGGGCCATATCTAGTTCAACTCTGCTTAGGAAACTGACGAGAACAGTAGCTCCTCTTCAGTCCAATACACTGTACTTGCTGGGAACAGACGTGAGTGCTATTTGCACTGTGTATGGCAAAGGGAGCGCAATAGTGCCTTTCCTTACCAGAAAACAACTATTGCTCGTAGGAACGGAAACTGCATGTGATTCAAATCCATTTAGGACTGCAAAACAAACGCTAGCTAGCCTTACAAAAAACACACTCTGCTTTTGAGGAAAGAGCACTCATCTACTCTACTGTGTTTCCTATAGGGCCAGAACAGTGAGCTTGCTGAGTACAAGAGAACTGTGCTTCCTACACACATGGGCCATATCTAGTTCAACTCTGCTTAGGAAACTGACAAGAACAGTAGATCCTCTTCAGTCCAATACACTGTACTTGCTGAGAACAGACACGAGGGCTATTTGCACTGTGTACGGCAATGGGAGCACAATAGTGACTCTTCTTACCAGAAAACAACTCTTGCTCGTAGGACCAGAAACTGCATTTGATTCATTCCACTTAGGACTGGGAAACAAACGCTAGCTAGCCTTACAAGAAACACACTCTGCTTTTGAGAAAAATGCACTCTTCTACTCTACTGTGTTTCCTATGGGGTCCGAACAGTGAGCTTGCTCAGAACAAATGAACTGTGCTTCCTACACACACGGGCCATATCTAGTTCAAGTCTGCTTAGGAAACTGACAAGAACAGTAGCTCCTCTTCAGTCCAATACACTGTACTTACTGGGAACAGACGCGAGTGCTATTTGCACTGTGTACGGCAATGGGAGCACAATAGTGACTCTTCTTACCAGAAAACAACTCTTGCTCGTAGGACCAGAAACTGCATTTGATTCATTCCACTTAGGACTGGGAAACAAACGCTAGCTCGCCTTACAAGAAACACGCTCTGGTTTGAGAATAGGGCACACATCTACTCTACTGTGTTTCCTTGGGGTCCAAACAGTGAGCTTGCTCAGACCAAAAGAACTGTGCTTCCTACACACACAGGTCATATCTAGTTCAACTCTGCTTAGGAAACTGACAAGAACAGTAGATCCTCTTCAGTCCAATACACTGTACATGCTGGGAACAGAGTCCATTGCTATTTGCCCTGAGTATGACAATGAAAGCGCAATAGTGACTCTTATTACCAGAAAAAACTCTTGCTCCTAGGACCAGAAACTGCATGTGATTCAACTCCATTTAGGACTGGAAACAAACGCTAGCTTGACTTACAAGAAACACACTCTGCTTTTGAGAAAAGAGCACTCTAATACTCTACTGTGTTTCCTATAGGGCCAGAACAGTGAGGTTGCTCAGAACAAAAGAACTGCGCTTCCTACACACACGGGCCATATCTAGTTCAACTCTGCTTAGGAAACTGAAAAGAACAGAAGATCCTCTTCAGTCCAATATGCTGTACATGCTGGGTACAGACGCCAGTGCTATTTGCACTGTGTATGGCAATTGGAGCGCAATAGTGACTCTTCTTACCAGAAAACAACTCTTGCTCGTAGCACCAGAAACTGCATGTGTATTTCAACTCCATTTAGGATTGGGAAACAAACACTAGCTCGCATTACAAGAAACACACTCCTCTTCGGAGGAAAGAGCACTCTTCTAATCTACTGTGTTTCCTATAGGGCCAGAACATTGAGCTTGCTGAGTTCAAAAGAACTGTGCTTCCTACACACATGGGCCATATCTAGTTCAATTCTGCTTAGGAACCTGACAAGAACAGTAGATCCTCTTTAGTCCAATACACTGTACATGCTGGGAACAGAGGCCAGTGCTATTTGCCCTGAGTATGACAATGGGAGCGCAATAGTGACTCTTATTACCAGAAAAAACTCTTGCTCGTAGGACCAGAAACTGCATGTGATTCAACTCCATTTAGGACTGGGAAAAAAACGCTAGCTCGCCTTACAAGAAACACAATCTGCTTTTGAGAAAAATGCACTCTTCTACTCTACTGTGTTTCCTATGGGGTTCGAAATGTGAGCTTGCTCAGAACAAAAGAACTGTGCTTCCTACACACACGGGCCATATCTAGTTCAACTCTGCTTAGGAAACTGAAAAGAACAGAACATCCTCTTCAGTCCAATACGCTGTACATGCTGGGTACAGACGCCAGTGCTATTTGCACTGTGTATGGCAATGGGAGCGCAATAGTGACTCTTCTTACCAGAAAACAACTCTTGCTCGTAGGACCAGAAACTGCATGTGATTCAACTCCATTTAGGACTGGGAAACAAACGCTAGCTCGCCTTACAAGAAACACACTCTGCTTTTGAGGAAACAGCACTCTTCTACTCTACTGTGTTTCCTATGGGGTCCAAACAGTGAGCTTGCTCAGAACAAAAGAACTGTGCTTCCTACACACACGGGCCATATCTAGTTCAATTCTGCTTAGGAAACTGACAAGAACAGTAGCTCCTCTTCAGTCCAATACACTGTACTTGCTGGGAACAGACGCGAGGGCTATTTGCACTGTGTATGGCAAAGGGAGCGCAATAGTGACTCTTCTTACCAGAAAACAACTCTTGCTCGTAGGACCAGAACCTGGATGTGATTCAACTCCATTTAGGACTGGGAAACAAACGCTAGCTCGCCTTCCAAGAAACACACTCTGCTTTTGAGGAAACAGCACTCTTCTACTCTACTGTGTTTCCTATGGGGTCCAAACAGTGAGCTTGCTCAGAACAAAAGAACTGTGCTTCCTACACACACGGGCCATATCTAGTTCAACTCTGCTTAGGAAACTGACAAGAACAGTAGCTCCTCTTCAGTCCAATACACTGTACTTGCTGGGAACAGACGCGAGGGCTATTTGCACTGTGTATGGCAAAGGGAGCACAATAGTGACTCTTCTTACCAGAAAACAACTCTTGCTCGTAGGAGCAGAACCTGGATGTGATTCAACTCCATTTAGGATTGGGAAACAAACGCTAGCTCGCCTTACAAAAAACACACTCTGCTTTTGAGAAAAGAGCACTCTTCTACTCTACTGTGTTTCCTATGGGATCCAAACAGTGAGCTTGCTCAGAACAAAAGAACTGTGCTTCCTACACACACGGGCCATATCTAGTTCAAATTTGCTTAGGAAACTGACAAGAACAGTAGCTCCTCCTCAGTCCAATACACTGTAATTGCTGGGAACAGACGCGAGGGCTATTTGTACTGTGTTTGGCAATGGGAGCGCAATAGTGACTCTCCTTACCAGAAAACAACTCTTGCTCATAGGAACGGAACCTGCATGTGATTCAACTCCATTTAGGACAGGGAAACAAACTCTAGCTGGCATTACAAGAAACACACTCTGCTTTAGAGGAAAGAGCACTCTTCTAATCTACTGTGTTTCCTATAGGGCCAGAACAGTGAGCTTGCTGAGTACAAAAGAACTGTGCTTCCTACACACATGGGCCATATCTATTTCAACTCTGCTTAGGAACCTGACAAGAACAGTAGACCCTCTTTAGTCCAGTACACTGTACATGCTAGGAACAGAGGCCAGTGCTATTTGCCCTGAGTATGACAATAGGAGCGCAATAGTGTCTCTTATTCCAAGAAAAAACTCTTGCTCGTAGGACCAGAAACTGCATGTGTATTTCAACTCCATTTAGGATTGGGAAACAAACACTAGCTCGCATTACAAGAAACACACTCTGCTTTGGAGGAAAGAGCACTCTTCTAATCTACTGTGTTTCCTATAGAGCCAGAACATTGAGCTTCCTGAGTACAAAAGAACTGTGCTTCCTACACACATGGGCCATATCTAGTTCAACTCTGCTTAGGAACCTGACAAGAACAGTAGATCCTCTTTAGTCCAATACACTGTACATGCTGGGAACAGAGGCCAGTGCTATTTGCCCTGAGTATGACAATGGGAGCGCAATAGTGACTCTTATTACCAGAAAAAACTCTTGCTCGTAGGACCAGAAACTGCATGAGATTCAACTCCGTTTAGGACTGGGAAACAAACGCTAGCTCGCCTTACAAGAAACACAATCTGCTTTTGAGAAAAATGCACTCTCCTACTCTACTGTGTTTCCTATGGGGTTCGAAATGTGAGCTTGCTCAGAACAAAAGAACTGTGCTTCCTACACACACGGGCCATATCTAGTTCAACTCTGGTTAGGAAACTGAAAAGAACAGAACATCCTCTTCAGTCCAATACGCTGTACATGCTGGGTACAGACGCCAGTGCTATTTGCACTGTGTATGGCAATGGGAGCGCAATAGTGACTCTTCTTACCAGAAAACAACTCTTGCTCGTAGGACCAGAAACTGGATGTGATTCAACTCCATTTAGGACTGGGAAACAAACGCTAGCTCGCCTTACAAGAAACACACTCTGCTTTTGAGAAAAGAGCACTCTTCTACTCTACTGTGTTTCCTATGGGGTCCAAACAGTGAGCTTGCTCAGAACAAAAGAACTGTGCTTCCTACACACACGGGCCATATCTAGTTCAACTCTGCTTAGGAAACTGACAAGAACAGTAGCTCCTCTTCAGTCCAATACACTGTACTTGCTGGGAACAGACGCGAGGGCTATTTGCACTGTGTATGGCAAAGGGAGCGCAATAGTGACTCTTCTTACCAGAAAACAACTCTTGCTCGTAGGACCAGAACCTGGATGTGATTCAACTCCATTTAGGATTGGGAAACTAACGCTAGCTCGCCTAACAAAAAACACACTCTGCTTTTGAGAAAAGAGCACTCTTCTACTCTACTGTGTTTCCTATGGGATCCAAACAGTGAGCTTGCTCAGAACAAAAGAACTGTGCTTCCTACACACACGGGCCATATCTAGTTCAAATTTGCTTAGGAAACTGACAAGAACAGTAGCTCCTCTTCAGTCCAATACACTGTACTTGCTGGGAACAGACGCGAGGGCTATTTGTACTGTGTTTGGCAATGGGAGCGCAATAGTGACTTTCCTTACCAGAAAACAACTCTTGCTCATAGGAACGGAAACTGCATGTGATTCAACTCCATTTAGGACAGGGAAACAAACTCTAGCTGGCATTACAAGAAACACACTCTGCTTTAGAGGAAAGAGCACTCTTCTAATCTACTGTGTTTCTTATAGGGCCAGAACAGTAAGCTTGCTGAGTACAAAAGAACTGTGCTTCCTACACACATGGGCCATATCTAGTTCAACTCTGCTTAGGAACCTGACAAGAACAGTAGATCCTCTTTAGTCCAGTACACTGTACATGCTAGGAACAGAGGCCAGTGCTATTTGCCCTGAGTATGACAATGGGAGCGCAATAGTGACTCTTATTACCAGAAAAAACTCTTGCTCGTAGGACCAGAAACTGCATGTGTATTTCAACTCCATTTAGGATTGGGAAACAAACACTAGCTCGCATTACAAGAAACACACTCTGCTTTGGAGGAAAGAGCACTCTTCTAATCTACTGTGTTTCCTATAAGGCCAGAACATTGAGCTTGCTGAGTACAAAAGAACTGTGCTTCCTACACACATGGGCCATATCTAGTTCAACTCTGCTTAGGAACCTGACAAGAACAGTAGATCCTCTTTAGTCCAATACACTGTACATGCTGGGAACAGAGGCCAGTGCTATTTGCCCTGAGTGTGACAATGGGAGCGCAATAGTGACTCTTATTACCAGAAAAAACTCTTGCTCGTAGGACCAGAAACTGCATGTGATTCAACTCCATTTAGGACTGGGAAACAAACGCTAGCTCGCCTTACAAGAAACACAATCTGCTTTTGAGAAAAATGCACTCTTCTACTCTACTGTGTTTCCTATGGGGTTCGAAATGTGAGCTTGCTCAGAACAAAAGAACTGTGCTTCCTACACACACGGGCCATATCTAGTTCAACTCTGCTTAGGAAACTGAAAAGAACAAAACATCCTCTTCAGTCCAATACGCTGTATATGCTGGGTACAGACGCCAGTGCTATTTGCACTGTGTATGGCAATGGGAGCGCAATAGTGACTCTTCTTACCAGAAAACAACTCTTGCTCATAGGACCAGAAACTGCATGTGATTCAACTCCATTTAGGACTGGGAAACAAACGCTAGCTCGCCTTACAAGAAACACACTCTGCTTTTGAGAAAACAGCACTCTTCTACTCTACTGTGTTTCCTATGGGGTCCAAACAGTGAGCTTGCTCAGAACAAAAGAACTGTGCTTCCTACACACACGGGCCATATCTAGTTCAATTCTGCTTAGGAAACTGACAAGAACAGTAGCTCCTCTTCAGTCCAATACACTGTACTTGCTGGGAACAGACGCGAGGGCCCTTTGCACTGTGTTTGGCAATGGGAGCGCAATAGTGACTTTCCTTACCAGAAAACAACACTTCCTCATAGGAACGGAAACTGCATGTGATTCAACTCCATTTAGGACTGGGAAACAAACTCTAGCTGGCCTTACAAGAAACACACTCTGCTTTGGAAAAGAGCACTCTTCTTATCTACTGTGTTTCCTATAGAGCCAGAACCGTGAGCTTGCTGAGTACAAAAGAACTGTGCTTCCTACACACATGGGCCATATCTAGTTCAACTCTGCTTAGGAACCTGACAAGAACAGTAGATCCTCTTTAGTCCAGTACACTGTACATGCTGGGAACAGAGGCCAGTGCTATTTGCCCTGAGTATGACAATGGGAGCGCAATAGTGACTCTTATTACCAGAAAACAACTCTTGCTCGTAGGACCAGAAACTGCATGTGATTCAACTCCATTTAGGACTGGGAAACAAACTCTAGCTCGCCATACAAGAAACACACTCTGCTTTTGAGAAAAGAGCACTCTTCTACTCTACTGTGATCTATGGGGTCCAAACAGTGAGCTTGCTCAGAACAAAAGAACTGTGCTTCCTACACACACGGGCCATATCTAGTTCAATTCTGCTTAGGAAACTGACAAGAACAGTAGCTCCTCTTCAGTCCAATACACTGTACTTGCTGGGAACAGACGCGAGTGCTAATTGCACTGTGTATGGCAATGGGAGCGCAATAGTGACTTTCCTTACCAGAAAACAACTCTTGTTCGTAGGAACGCAAACTGCATGTGATTCAACTCCATTTAGGACTGCGAAACAAACGCTAGTTCGCCTTACTAAAAACACACTCTGCTTTTGAGGAAAGAGCACTCTTCTACTCTACTGTGTTTCCTATAGGGCCAGAACAGTGAGCTTGCTGAGTACAAAAGAACTGTGCTTCCTGCACACGTGGGCCTTATCTAGTTCAACTCTGCTTAGGAAACTGACAAGAACAGTAGCTCCTCTTCAGTCCAATACACTGTACTTGCTGGGAACAGACACGAGGGCTATTTGCACTGTGTATGGCAAAGGGAGCGCAATAGTGACTCTTCTTACCAGAAAACAACTCTTGCTCGTAGGACCAGAACCTGGATGTGATTCAACTCCATTTAGGATTGGGAAGCAAATGCTAGCTCGCCTTAAAAGAAACACACTCTGCTTTTGAGAAAAGAGCACTCTTCTACTCTACTGTGTTTCCTATGGGATCCAAACAGTGAGCTTGCTCAGAACAAAAGAACTGTGCTTCCTACACACGGGCCATATGTAGTTCAAATTTGCTTAGGAAACTGACAATAACAGTAGCTCCTCTTCAGTCCAATACACTGTACTTGCTGGGAACAGACGCGAGTGCTATTTGCACTGTGTTTGGCAATGGGAGCACAATAGTGACTTTCCTTACCAGAAAACAACTCTTGCTCGTAGGAACGGAAACTGCATGTGATTCAACTCCATTTAGGACTGGGAAACAAACTCTAGCTGGCCTTACAAGAAACACACTCTGCTTTGGAGGAAAGAGCACTCTTCTAATCTACTGATTTTCCTATAGTGCAAGAACAGTGAGCTTGCTGAGTACAAATGAACTGTGCTTCCTACACACATGGGCCATATCTCTTTCAACTCTGCTTAGGAAACTGACAAGAACAGTAGCTCCTCTTCAGTCCAATACACTGTACTTGCTGGCAACAGACGCGAGGGCTATTTGCACTGTGTATGGCAAAGGGAGCACAATAGTGACTCTTCAAAACCAGAAAAGAACTTTTGCTCGTAAGACCAGAAACTGCATGTGTATTTCAACTCCATTTAGGACTGGGAAACAAACGCTAGCTCGCCTTACAAGAAACACACTCTGCTTTTGAGAAAAATGCACTCATCTAATCTACTGTGTTTCCTATGGAGTTCCAAATGTGAGCTAGCTCCGAACAAAAGAACTGCGCTTCCTACACACACGGGCCATAACTAGTTCAATTCTGCTTAGGAAACTGACAAGAACAGTAGCTCCTCTTCAGTCCAATACGCTGTACTTGCTGGGAACAGACGCGAGGGCTATTTGCACTGTGTATGGCAAAGGGAGCGCAATAGTGACTCTTCTTACCAGAAAACAACTCTTGCTCATAGGACCAGAAACTGCATGTGATTCAACTCCATTTAGGTCTGGGAAACAAAGTCTAGCTGGCATTACAAGAAACACACTCTGCTTTTGAGGAAAGAGCACTCGTCTAATCTACTGTGTTTCCTACAGGGCCAGAACAGTGAGCTTGCTGAGTCCAAAAGAACTGTGCTTCCTACACACATGGGCCATATCTAGTTCAACTCTGCTTAGGAACCTGACAAGAACAGTAGATCCTCTTTAGTCCAGTACACTGTACATGCTAGGAACAGAGGCCAGTGCTATTTGCCCTGAGTATGACAATGGGAGCTCAATAGTGACTCTTATTACCAGAAAAAAATCTTGCTCGTAGGACCAGAAACTGCATGTGTATTTCAACTCCATTTAGGATTGGGAAACAAACACTAGCTCGCATTACAAGAAACACAATCTGCTTTTGAGAAAAATGCACTCTTCTACTCTACTGTGTTTCCTATGAGGTTCGAAATGTGACCTTGCTCAGAACAAAAGAACTTTGCTTCCTACACACATGGTCCATATCTAGTTCAATTCTGCTTAGGAAAATGACAAGAACAGTAGCTCCTCTTCAGTCCAATACACTGTACTTGCTGGGAACAGACGCGAGGGATATTTGCCCTGTGTTTGGCAATGGGAGCGCAATAGTGACTTTCCTTACCAGAAAACAACTCTTGCTCATAGGAACGGAAACTGCATGTGATTCAACTCCATTTAGGACTGGGAAACAAACTCTAGCTGGCCTTACAAGAAACACACTCTGCTTTGGAGGAAAGAGCACTCTTCTACTCTACTGTGTTTCCTATAGGGCCAGAACAGTGAGCTTGCTGAGTACAAAAGAACTGTGCTTCCTACACACATGGGCCATATCTAGTTCAACTCTACTTAGGAACCTGAAAAGAACAGTAGATCCTCTTTAGTCCAGTACACTGTACATGCTGGGAACAGAGGCCAGTGCTATTTGCCCTGAGAATGACAATGGGAGCGCAATAGTGACTCTTCTTACCAGAAAAAACTCTTGCTCGTAGGAACAGAAACTGCATGTGATTCAATGCCATTTAGGACTGGGAAACAAACGCTAGCTCGCCTTACAAGAAACACACTCTGCTTTTGAGAAAAATGCACTTTTCTACTCTACTGTGTTTCCTATGGGGTTCGAAATGTGAGCTTGCTCAGAACAAAAGAACTGTGCTTCCTACACACACGGGCCATATCTAGTTCTACTCTGCATAGGAAACTGAAAAGAACAGAAGATCCTCTTCAGTCCAATACGCTGTACATGCTGAGTACAGAAGCCAGTGCTATTTGCACTGTGTATGGCAATGGGAGCGCAATAGTGACTCTTCTTACCAGAAAACAACTCTTGCTCGTAGGACCAGAAACTGCATGTGATTGAACTCCATTTAGGACTGGGAAACAAATGCTAGCTCGCCTTACAAGAAACACACTCTGCTTTTGAGAAAAGAGCACTCTTCTACTCTACTGTTTTTCCTATAGGGCCAGAACAGTGAGCTTGATCAGAACAAAAGAACTGTGCTTCCTACACACACGGGCCATATCTAGTTCAATTCTGCTTAGGAAACTGACAAGAACAGTAGATCCTCTGCAGTCCAATACACAGTACATGCTGGGTACAGAGGCCAGTGCTATTTGCACTGTGTATGGCAATGGGAGCACAATAGTGACTCTTCTTACCTGAAAACAACTCTTGCTCGTAGGACCAGAAACTGCATGTGATTCAACTCCATTTAGGACTGGGAAACAAACGCTAGCTCGCCATACAAGAAACACACTCTGCTTTTGAGGAAAGAGCACTCTTCTACACTACTGGGTTACCTATGGGGTCCAAACAGTGAGCTTGCTCAGAACAAAAGAACTTTGCTTCCTACACACACGGGCCATATCTAGTTCAATTCTGCTTAGGAAACTGACAAGAACAGTAGCTCCTCTTCAGTCCAATACACTGTACATGCTGGGAACAGACGCGAGTGCTGATTGCACTGTGTATGGCAATGGGAGCGCAATAGTGACTTTCCTTACCAGAAAAAAACTCTTGTTCGTAGGAACGCAAACTGCATGTGATTCAACTCCATTTAGGACTGCGAAACAAACGCTAGCTCGCCTTACAAAAAACACACTCTGCTTTTGAGGAAAGAGCACTCTTCTACTCTACTGTGTTTCCTATAGGGCCAGAACAGTGAGCTTGCTGAGTACAAAAGAACTGTGCTTCCTACACACATGGGCCTTATCTAGTTCAACTCTGCTTAGGAAACTGACAAGAACAGTAGCTCCTCTTCAGTCCAATACACTGTACTTGCTGGGAACAGACGCGAGTGCTATTTGCACTGTGCATGGCAAAGGGAGCACAATAGTGACTCTTCTTACCTGAAAACAACTCTTGCTCGTAGGACCAGAAACTGCATGTGATTCAACTCCATTTAGGACTGGGAAACAAACGCTAGCTCGCCATACAAGAAACACACTCTGCTTTTGAGGAAAGAGCACTCTTCTACACTACTGGGTTTCCTATGGGTTCCAAACAGTGAGCTTGCTCAGAACAAAAGAACTCTGCTTCCTACACACACGGGCCATATCTAGTTCAATTCTGCTTAGGAAACTGACAAGAACAGTAGCTCCTCTTCAGTCCAATACACTGTACATGCTGGGAACAGACGCGAGTGCTAATTGCACTGTGTATGGCAATGGGAGCGCAATAGTGACTTTCCTTACCAGAAAACAACTCTTGTTCGTAGGAACGCAAACTGCATGTGATTCAACTCCATTTAGGACTGCGAAACAAACGCTAGCTCGCCTTACAAAAAACACACTCTGCTTTTGAGGAAAGAGCACACTTCTACTCTACTGTGTTTCCTATAGGGCCAGAACAGTGAGCTTGCTGAGTACAAAAGAACTGTGCTTCCTACACACATGGGCCTTATCTAGTTCAACTCTGCTTAGGAAACTGACAAGAACAGTACCTCCTCTTCAGTCCAATACACTGTACTTGCTGGGAACAGACGCGAGGGCTATTTGCACTGTGCATGGCAAAGGGAGCGCAATAGTGACTCTTCTTACCAGAAAACAACTCTTGCTCGTAGGACCAGAACCTGGATGTGATTCAACTCCATTTAGGATTGGGAAGCAAATGCTAGCTCGCCTTACAAGAAACACACTCTGCTTTTGAGAAAAGAGCACTCTTCTACTCTACTGTGTTTCCTATGGGATCCAAACAGTGACCTTGCTCAGAACAAAAGAACTTTGCTTCCTACACACACGGGCCATATCTAGTTCAAGTCTGCTTAGGAAACTGACAAGAACAGTAGCTCCTCTTCAGTCCAATACACTGTACTTACTGGGAACAGACGCGAGTGCTATTTGCACTGTGTATGGCAATGGGAGCACAATAGTGACTCTTCTTACAAGAAAACAACTCTTGCTTGTAGGACCAGAAACTGCATTTGATTCAATCCACTTAGGACTGGGAAACAAACGCTAGCTCGCCTTACAAGAAACACGCTCTGCTTTTGAGAATAGGGCACACATCTACTCTACTGTGTTTCCTATGGGGTCCAAACAGTGAGCTTGCTCAGAACAAAAGAACTGTGCTTCCTACACACACAGGTCATATCTAGTTCAACTCTGCTTAGGAAACTGACAAAAACAGTAGCTCCACTTCAGTCCAATACACTGTACTTGCTGGGAACAGACGCGAGAGCTATTTGCACTGTGTATGACAATGGGAGCACAATAGTGACTCTTCTTACCAGAAAACAACTCTTGCTCGTAGGACCAGAAACTGCATGTGATTCAACTCCATTTAGGACTGGGAAACAAACGCTAGCTTGCCTTACAAGAAACACACTCTGCTTTTGAGAAAAGAGCACTCTTCTATTCTACTGTGTTTTTTATGGGGTCCGAACAGTGAGCTTCCTGAGAACAAAAGAACTGTGCTTCCTACACACACGGGACATATCTAGTTCAACTCTGCTTAGGAACCTGACTAGAACAGTAGCTCCTCCTCAGTCCAATACACTGTACTTGCTGGAAACAGACGCGAGTGCTAATTGCACTGTGTATGGCAATGGGAGCGCAATAGTGACTTTCCTTACCAGAAAATAACTCTTG
>NW_026737052.1:0-51951 GCF_949786415.1 Peromyscus eremicus | reverse complement strand
AGTAGCTTCTCTTCAGTCCAATACACTGTACTTGCTGGGAACAGACGCGAGTGCTATTTGCACTGTGTATGGCAATGGGAGCGCAATAGTGACTCTTCTTAGCAGAAAACAACTCTTGCTCGTAGGACCAGAATCTGCATGGGATTCAACTCCGTTTAGGACTGGGAAACAAACGCTAGCTCGCCTTGCAAGAAACACACTCTGCTTTTGAGAAAACAGCACTCTTCTACTCTCCTGTGTTTCCTATAGGGCCAGAACAGTGAGCTTGCTCAGAACAAAAGAACTGTGCTTCCTACACACACGGGGGCATATCTAGTTCAACTCTGCTTAGGAAACTGACCAGAACAGTAGCTTCTCTTCAGTCCAATTCACTGTACTTGCTGGGAACAGACGCGAGTGCTATTTGCACTGTGTATGGCAATGGGAGCGCAATAGTGACTCTTCTTAGCAGAAAACAACTCTTGCTCGTAGGACCAGAAACTGCATGGGATTCAACTCCGTTTAGGACTGGGAAACAAACTCTAGCTCGCCTTGCAAGAAACACACTCTGCTTTTGAGAAAACAGCACTCTTCTACTCTCCTGTGTTTCCTATAGGGCCAGAACAGTGAGCTTGCTCAGAACAAAAGAACTGTGCTTCCTACACACACGGGCATATCTACTTCAACTCTGCTTAGAAAACAAACCAGAACAGTAGCTTCTCTTCAGTCCAATACACTGTACTTGCTGGGAACAGACACGAGTGCTATTTGCACTGTGTATGGCAATGGGAGCGCAATAGTGACTCTTCTTAGCAGAAAACAACTCTTGCTCGTAGGACCAGAAACTGCATGGGATTCAACTCCGTTTAGGACTGGGAAACAAACGCTAGCTCGCCTTGCAAGAAACACACTCTGCTTTTGAGAAAACAGCACTCTTCTACTCTCCTGTGTTTCCTATAGGGCCAGAACAGTGAGCTTGCTCAGAACAAAAGAACTGTGCTTCCTACACACACGGGGCATATCTAGTTCAACTCTGCTTAGGAAACTGACAAGAACAGTAGCTTCTCTTCAGTCCAATACACTGTACTTGCTGGGAAAAGACGCGAGTGCTATTTGCACTGTGTATGGCAATGGGAGCGCAATAGTGACTCTTCTTAGCAGAAAACAACTCTTGCTCCTGGACCAGAAACTGCATGGGATTCTACTCCGTTTAGGACTGGGAAACAAACGCTAGCTCGCCTTGCAAGAAACACACTCTGCTTTTGAGAAAACAGCACTCTTCTACTCTCCTGTGTTTCCTATAGGGCCAGAACAGTGAGCTTGCTCAGAACAAAAGAACTGTGCTTCCTACACACACGGGGCATATCTAGTTCAACTCTGCTTAGGAAACTGACAAGAACAGTAGCTTCT
Organism: Peromyscus eremicus; assembly: GCF_949786415.1. NCBI lineage: Eukaryota > Metazoa > Chordata > Mammalia > Rodentia > Cricetidae > Peromyscus > Peromyscus eremicus. The sequence goes on along the minus strand of NW_026737052.1, from coordinate 50,562 downwards.
CTTCAGTCCAATACACTGTACTTGCTGGGAACAGACGCGAGTGCTATTTGCACTGTGTATGGCAATGGGAGCGCAATAGTGACTCTTCTTAGCAGAAAACAACTCTTGCTCGTAGAACCAGAAACTGCATGGGATTCAACTCCGTTTAGGACTGGGAAACAAACGCTAGCTCGCCTTGCAAGAAACACACTCTGCTTTTGAGAAAACAGCACTCTTCTACTCTCCTGTGTTTCCTATACGGCCAGAACAGTGAGCTTGCTCAGAACAAAAGAACTGTGCTTCCTACACACACGGGGCATATCTAGTTCAACTCTGCTTAGGAAACTGACCAGAACAGTAGCTTCTCTTCAGTCCAATACACTGTACTTGCTGGGAACAGACGCGAGTGCTATTTGCACTGTGTATGGCAATGGGAGTGCAATAGTGACTCTTCTTAGCAGAAAACAACTCTTGCTCGTAGGAGCAGAAACTGCATGGGATTCAACTCCGTTTAGGACTGGGAAACAAACTCTAGCTCGCCTTGCAAGAAACACACTCTGCTTTTGAGAAAACAGCACTCTTCTACTCTCCTGTGTTTCCTATAGGGCCAGAACAGTGAGCTTGCTCAGAACAAAAGAACTGTGCTTCCTACACACACGGGGCATATCTAGTTCAACTCTGCTTAGGAAACTGACCAGAACAGTAGCTTCTCTTCAGTCCAATACACTGTACTTGCTGGGAACAGACGCGAGTGCTATTTGCACTGTGTATGGCAATGGGAGCGCAATAGTGACTCTTCTTAGCAGAAAACAACTCTTGCTCGTAGGAGCAGAAACTGCATGTGATTCAACTCCGTTTAGGACTGGGAAACAAACTCTAGCTCGCCTTGCAAGAAACACACTCTGCTTTTGAGAAAACAGCACTCTTCTACTCTCCTGTGTTTCCTATAGGGCCAGAACAGTGAGCTTGCTCAGAACAAAAGAACTGTGCTTCCTACACACACGGGGCATATCTAGTTCAACTCTGCTTAGGAAACTGACAAGAACAGTAGCTTCTCTTCAGTCCAATACACTGTACTTGCTGGGAACAGACGCGAGTGCTATTTGCACTGTGTATGGCAATGGGAGCGCAATAGTAACTCTTCTTAGCAGAAAACAACTCTTGCTCGTAGGACCAGAATCTGCATGGGATTCAACTCCGTTTAGGACTGGGAAACAAACGCTAGCTCGCCTTGCAAGAAACACACTCTGCTTTTGAGAAAACAGCACTCTTCTACTCTCCTGTGTTTCCTATAGGGCCAGAACAGTGAGCTTGCTCAGAACAAAAGAACTGTGCTTCCTACACACACGGGGCATATCTAGTTCAACTCTGCTTAGGAAACTGACAAGAACAGTAGCTTCTCTTCAGTCCAATACACTGTACTTGCTGGGAACAGACGCGAGTGCTATTTGCACTGTGTATGGCAATGGGAGCGCAATAGTGACTCTTCTTAGCAGAAAACAACTCTTGCTCGTAGGACCAGAATCTGCATGGGATTCAACTCCGTTTAGGACTGGGAAACAAACGCTAGCTCGCCTTGCAAGAAACACACTCTGCTTTTGAGAAAACAGCACTCTTCTACTCTCCTGTGTTTCCTATAGGGCCAGAACAGTGAGCTTGCTCAGAACAAAAGAACTGTGCTTCCTACACACACGGGGCATATCTAGTTCAACTCTGCTTAGGAAACTGACCAGAACAGTAGCTTCTCTTCAGTCCAATACACTGTACTTGCTGGGAACAGACGCGAGTGCTATTTGCACTGTGTATGGCAATGGGAGCGCAATAGTGACTCTTCTTAGCAGAAAACAACTCTTGCTCGTAGGACCAGAATCTGCATGGGATTCAACTCCGTTTAGGACTGGGAAACAAACGCTAGCTCGCCTTGCAAGAAACACACTCTGCTTTTGAGAAAACAGCACTCTTCTACTCTCCTGTGTTTCCTATAGAGCCAGAACAATGAGCTTGCTCAGAACAAAAGAACTGTGCTTCCTACACACACGGGGCGTATCTAGTTCAACTCTGCTTAGGAAACTGACCAGAACAGTAGCTTCTCTTCAGTCCAATACACTGTACTTGCTGGGAACAGACGCGAGTGCTATTTGCACTGTGTATGGCAATGGGAGCGCAATAGTGACTCTTCTTAGCAGAAAACAACTCTTGCTCGTAGGACCAGAAACTGCATGGGATTCAACTCCGTTTAGGACTGGGAAACAAACGCTAGCTCGCCTTGCAAGAAACACACTCTGCTTTTGAGAAAACAGCACTCTTCTACTCTCCTGTGTTTCCTATAGGGCCAGAACAGTGAGCTTGCTCAGAACAAAAGAACTGTGCTTCCTACACACACGGGGCATATCTAGTTCAACTCTGCTTAGGAAACTGACCAGAACAGTAGCTTCTCTTCAGTCCAATACACTGTACTTGCTGGGAACAGACGCGAGTGCTATTTGCACTGTGTATGGCAATGGGAGCGCAATAGTGACTCTTCTTAGCAGAAAACAACTCTTGCTCGTAGGACCAGAAACTGCATGGGATTCAACTCCGTTTAGGACTGGGAAACAAATGCTAGCTCGCCTTGCAAGAAACACACTCTGCTTTTGAGAAAACAGCACTCTTCTACTCTCCTGTGTTTCCTATAGGGCCAGAACAGTGAGCTTGCTCAGAACAAAAGAACTGTGCTTCCTACACACACGGGGCATATCTAGTCCAACTCTGCTTAGGAAACTGACCAGAACAGTAGCTTCTCTTCAGTCCAATACACTGTACTTGCTGGGAACAGACGCGAGTGCTATTTGCACTGTGTATGGCAATGGGAGCGCAATAGTGACTCTTCTTAGCAGAAAACAACTCTTGCTCGTAGGACCAGAATCTGCATGGGATTCAACTCCGTTTAGGACTGGGAAACAAACGCTAGCTCGCCTTGCAAGAAACACACTCTGCTTTTGAGAAAACAGCACTCTTCTACTCTCCTGTGTTTCCTATAGGGCCAGAACAGTGAGCTTGCTCAGAACAAAAGAACTGTGCTTCCTACACACACGGGGCATATCTAGTTCAACTCTGCTTAGGAAACTGACCAGAACAGTAGCTTCTCTTCAGTCCAATTCACTGTACTTGCTGGGAACAGACGCGAGTGCTATTTGCACTGTGTATGGCAATGGGAGCGCAATAGTGACTCTTCTTAGCAGAAAACAACTCTTGCTCGTAGGACCAGAAACTGCATGGGATTCAACTCCGTTTAGGACTGGGAAACAAACGCTAGCTCGCCTTGCAAGAAACACACTCTGCTTTTGAGAAAACAGCACTCTTCTACTCTCCTGTGTTTCCTATAGGGCCAGAACAGTGAGCTTGCTCAGAACAAAAGAACTGTGCTTCCTACACACACGGGGCATATCTAGTTCAACTCTGCTTAGGAAACTGACCAGAACAGTAGCTTCTCTTCAGTCCAATACACTGTACTTGCTGGGAACAGACGCGAGTGCTATTTGCACTGTGTATGGCAATGGGAGCGCAATAGTGACTCTTCTTAGCAGAAAACAACTCTTGCTCGTAGGACCAGAAACTGCATGGGATTCAACTCCGTTTAGGACTGGGAAACAAACGCTAGCTCGCCTTGCAAGAAACACACTCTGCTTTTGAGAAAACAGCACTCTTCTACTCTCCTGTGTTTCCTATAGGGCCAGAACAGTGAGTGAGCTTGCTCAGAACAAAAGAACTGTGCTTCCTACACACACGGGGCATATCTAGTTCAACTCTGCTTAGGAAACTGACCAGAACAGTAGCTTCTCTTCAGTCCAATACACTGTACTTGCTGGGAACAGACGCGAGTGTTATTTGCACTGTGTATGGCAATGGGAGCGCAATAGTGACTCTTCTTAGCAGAAAACAACTCTTGCTCGTAGGACCAGAAACTGCATGGGATTCAACTCCGTTTAGGACTGGGAAACAAACGCTAGCTCGCCTTGCAAGAAACACACTCTGCTTTTGAGAAAACAGCACTCTTCTACTCTCCTGTGTTTCCTATAGGGCCAGAACAGTGAGCTTGCTCAGAACAAAAGAACTGTGCTTCCTACACACACGGGGCATATCTAGTTCAACTCTGCTTAGGAAACTGACCAGAACAGTAGCTTCTCTTCAGTCCAATACACTGTACTTGCTGGGAACAGACGCGAGTGCTATTTGCACTGTGTATGGCAATGGGAGCGCAATAGTGACTCTTCTTAGCAGAAAACAACTCTTGCTCGTAGGACCAGAAACTGCATGGGATTCAACTCCGTTTAGGACTGGGAAACAAACGCTAGTTCGCCTTGCAAGAAACACACTCTGCTTTTGAGAAAACAGCACTCTTCTACTCTCCTGTGTTTCCTATAGGGCCAGAACAGTGAGCTTGCTCAGAACAAAAGAACTGTGCTTCCTACACACACGGGGCATATCTAGTTCAACTCTGCTTAGGAAACTGACCAGAACAGTAGCTTCTCTTCAGTCCAATACACTGTACTTGCTGGGAACAGACGCGAGTGCTATTTGCACTGTGTATGGCAATGGGAGCGCAATAGTGACTCTTCTTAGCAGAAAACAACTCTTGCTCGTAGGACCAGAATCTGCATGGGATTCAACTCCGTTTTGGACTGGGAAACAAACGCTAGCTCGCCTTGCAAGAAACACACTCTGCTTTTGAGAAAACAGCACTCTTCTACTCTCCTGTGTTTCCTATAGGGCCAGAACATTGAGCTTGCTCAGAACAAAAGAACTGTGCTTCCTACACACACGGGGCATATCTAGTTCAACTCTGCTTAGGAAACTGACCAGAACAGTAGCTTCTCTTCAGTCCAATACACTGTACTTGCTGGGAACAGACGCGAGTGCTATTTGCACTGTGTATGGCAATGGGAGCGCAATAGTGACTCTTCTTAGCAGAAAACAACTCTTGCTCGTAGGACCAGAAACTGCATGGGATTCAACTCCGTTTAGGACTGGGAAACAAACGCTAGCTCGCCTTGCAAGAAACACACTCTGCTTTTGAGAAAACAGCACTCTTCTACTCTCCTGTGTTTCCTATAGGGCCAGAACAGTGAGCTTGCTCAGAACAAAAGAACTGTGCTTCCTACACACACGGGGCATATCTAGTTCAACTCTGCTTAGGAAACTGACCAGAACAGTAGCTTCTCTTCAGTCCAATACACTGTACTTGCTGGGAACAGACGCGAGTGCTATTTGCACTGTGTATGGCAATGGGAGCGCAATAGTGACTCTTCTTAGCAGAAAACAACTCTTGCTCGTAGGACCAGAAACTGCATGGGATTCAACTCCGTTTAGGACTGGGAAACAAACGCTAGCTCGCCTTGCAAGAAACACACTCTGCTTTTGAGAAAACAGCACTCTTCTACTCTCCTGTGTTTCCTATAGGGCCAGAACAGTGAGCTTGCTCAGAACAAAAGAACTGTGCTTCCTACACACACGGGGCATATCTAGTTCAACTCTGCTTAGGAAACTGACCAGAACAGTAGCTTCTCTTCAGTCCAATACACTGTACTTGCTGGGAACAGACGCGAGTGCTATTTGCACTGTGTATGGCAATGGGAGCGCAATAGTGACTCTTCTTAGCAGAAAACAACTCTTGCTCGTAGGACCAGAAACTGCATGGGATTCAACTCCGTTTAGGACTGGGAAACAAACGCTAGCTCGCCTTGCAAGAAACACACTCTGCTTTTGAGAAAACAGCACTCTTCTACTCTCCTGTGTTTCCTATAGGGCCAGAACAGTGAGCTTGCTCAGAACAAAAGAACTGTGCTTCCTACACACACGGGGCATATCTAGTTCAACTCTGCTTAGGAAACTGACCAGAACAGTAGCTTCTCTTCAGTCCAATACACTGTACTTGCTGGGAACAGACGCGAGTGCTATTTGCACTGTGTATGGCAATGGGAGCGCAATAGTGACTCTTCTTAGCAGAAAACAACTCTTGCTCGTAGGACCAGAAACTGCATGGGATTCAACTCCGTTTAGGACTGGGAAACAAACGCTAGCTCGCCTTGCAAGAAACACACTCTGCTTTTGAGAAAACAGCACTCTTCTACTCTCCTGTGTTTCCTATAGGGCCAGAACAGTGAGTGAGCTTGCTCAGAACAAAAGAACTGTGCTTCCTACACACACGGGGCATATCTAGTTCAACTCTGCTTAGGAAACTGACCAGAACAGTAGCTTCTCTTCAGTCCAATACACTGTACTTGCTGGGAACAGACGCGAGTGCTATTTGCACTGTGTATGGCAATGGGAGCGCAATAGTGACTCTTCTTAGCAGAAAACAACTCTTGCTCGTAGGACCAGAAACTGCATGGGATTCAACTCCGTTTAGGACTGGGAAACAAACGCTAGCTCGCCTTGCAAGAAACACACTCTGCTTTTGAGAAAACAGCACTCTTCTACTCTCCTGTGTTTCCTATAGGGCCAGAACAGTGAGCTTGCTCAGAACAAAAGAACTGTGCTTCCTACACACACGGGGCATATCTAGTTCAACTCTGCTTAGGAAACTGACCAGAACAGTAGCTTCTCTTCAGTCCAATACACTGTACTTGCTGGGAACAGACACGAGTGCTATTTGCACTGTGTATGGCAATGGGAGCGCAATAGTGACTCTTCTTAGCAGAAAACAACTCTTGCTCGTAGGACCAGAAACTGCATGGGATTCAACTCCGTTTAGGACTGGGAAACAAACGCTAGCTCGCCTTGCAAGAAACACACTCTGCTTTTGAGAAAACAGCACTCTTCTACTCTCCTGTGTTTCCTATAGGGCCAGAACAGTGAGCTTGCTCAGAACAAAAGAACTGTGCTTCCTACACACACGGGGCATATCTAGTTCAACTCTGCTTAGGAAACTGACCAGAACAGTAGCTTCTCTTCAGTCCAATACACTGTACTTGCTGGGAACAGACGCGAGTGCTATTTGCACTGTGTATGGCAATGGGAGCGCAATAGTGACTCTTCTTAGCAGAAAACAACTCTTGCTCGTAGGACCAGAAACTGCATGGGATTCAACTCCGTTTAGGACTGGGAAACAAACGCTAGCTCGCCTTGCAAGAAACACACTCTGCTTTTGAGAAAACAGCACTCTTCTACTCTCCTGTGTTTCCTATAGGGCCAGAACAGTGAGCTTGCTCAGAACAAAAGAACTGTGCTTCCTACACACACGGGGCATATCTAGTTCAACTCTGCTTAGGAAACTGACCAGAACAGTAGCTTCTCTTCAGTCCAATACACTGTACTTGCTGGGAACAGACGCGAGTGCTATTTGCACTGTGTATGGCAATGGGAGCGCAATAGTGACTCTTCTTAGCAGAAAACAACTCTTGCTCGTAGGACCAGAAACTGCATGGGATTCAACTCCGTTTAGGACTGGGAAACAAACGCTAGCTCGCCTTGCAAGAAACACACTCTGCTTTTGAGAAAACAGCACTCTTCTACTCTCCTGTGTTTCCTATACGGCCAGAACAGTGAGCTTGCTCAGAACAAAAGAACTGTTCTTCCTACACACACGGGGCATATCTAGTTCAACTCTGCTTAGGAAACTGACCAGAACAGTAGCTTTTCTTCAGTCCAATACACTGTACTTGCTGGGAACAGACGCGAGTGCTATTTGCACTGTGTTTGGCAATGGGAGCGCAATAGTGACTCTTCTTAGCAGAAAACAACTCTTGCTCGTAGGACCAGAAACTGCATGGGATTCAACTCCGTTTAGGACTGGGAAACAAACGCTAGCTCGCCTTGCAAGAAACACACTCTGCTTTTGAGAAAACAGCACTCTTCTACTCTCCTGTGTTTCCTATAGGGCCAGAACAGTGAGCTTGCTCAGAACAAAAGAACTGTGCTTCCTACACACACGGGGCATATCTAGTTCAACTCTGCTTAGGAAACTGACAAGAACAGTAGCTTCTCTTCAGTCCAATACACTGTACTTGCTGGGAACAGACGCGAGTGCTATTAGCACTGTGTATGGCAATGGGAGCGCAATAGTGACTCTTCTTAGCAGAAAACAACTCTTGCTCGTAGGACCAGAAACTGCATGGGATTCAACTCCGTTTAGGACTGGGAAACAAACGCTAGCTCGCCTTGCAAGAAACACACTCTGCTTTTGAGAAAACAGCACTCTTCTACTCTCCTGTGTTTCCTATAGGGCCAGAACATTGAGCTTGCTCAGAACAAAAGAACTGTGCTTTACACACACGGGGCATATCTAGTTCAACTCTGCTTAGGAAACTGACCAGAACAGTAGCTTCTCTTCAGTCCAATTCACTGTACTGCTGGGAACAGACGCGAGTGCTATTTGCACTGTGTATGGCAATGGGAGCGCAATAGTGACTCTTCTTAGCAGAAAACAACTCTTGCTCGTAGGACCACAAACTGCATGGGATTCAACTCCGCTAAGGACTGGGAAACAAACGCTAGCTCGCCTTGCAAGAAACACACTCTGCTTTTGAGAAAACAGCACTCTTCTACTCTCCTGTGTTTCCTATAGGGCCAGAACAGTGAGCTTGCTCAGAACAAAAGAACTGTGCTTCCTACACACACGGGGCATATCTAGTTCAACTCTGCTTAGGAAACTGACCAGAACAGTAGCTTCTCTTCAGTCCAATACACTGTACTTGCTGGGAACAGACGCGAGTGCTATTTGCACTGTGTATGGCAATGGGAGCGCAATAGTGACTCTTCTTAGCAGAAAACAACTCTTGCTCGTAGGAGCAGAAACTGCATGGGATTCAACTCCGTTTAAGACTGGGAAACAAACGCTAGCTCGCCTTGCAAGAAACACACTCTGCTTTTGAGAAAACAGCACTCTTCTACTCTCCTGTGTTTCCTATAGGGCCAGAACAGTGAGCTTGCTCAGAACAAAAGAACTGTGCTTCCTACACACACGGGGCATATCTAGTTCAACTCTGCTTAGGAAACTGACCAGAACAGTAGCTTCTCTTCAGTCCAATACACTGTACTTGCTGGGAACAGACGCGAGTGCTATTTGCACTGTGTATGGCAATGGGAGCGCAATAGTGACTCTTCTTAGCAGAAAACAACTCTTGCTCGTAGGACCATAAACTGCATGGGATTCAACTCCGTTTAGGACTGGGAAACAAACGCTAGCTCGCCTTGCAAGAAACACACTCTGCTTTTGAGAAAACAGCACTCTTCTACTCTCCTGTGTTTCCTATAGGGCCAGAACAGTGAGCTTGCTCAGAACAAAAGAACTGTGCTTCCTACACACACGGGGCATATCTAGTTCAACTCTGCTTAGGAAACTGACCAGAACAGTAGCTTCTCTTCAGTCCAATACACTGTACTTGCTGGGAACAGACGCGAGTGCTATTTGCACTGTGTATGGCAATGGGAGCGCAATAGTGACTCTTCTTAGCAGAAAACAACTCTTGCTCGTAGGACCAGAAACTGCATGGGATTCAACTCCGTTTAGGACTGGGAAACAAACGCTAGCTCGCCTTGCAAGAAACACACTCTGCTTTTGAGAAAACAGCACTCTTCTACTCTCCTGTGTTTCCTATAGGGCCAGAACAGTGAGCTTGCTCAGAACAAAAGAACTGTGCTTCCTACACACACGGGGCATATCTAGTTCAACTCTGCTTAGGAAACTGACCAGAACAGTAGCTTCTCTTCAGTCCAATACACTGTACTTGCTGGGAACAGACGCGAGTGCTATTTGCACTGTGTATGGCAATGGGAGCGCAATAGTGACTCTTCTTAGCAGAAAACAACTCTTGCTCGTAGGACCAGAAACTGCATGGGATTCAACTCCGTTTAGGACTGGGAAACAAACGCTAGCTCGCCTTGCAAGAAACACACTCTGCTTTTGAGAAAACAGCACTCTTCTACTCTCCTGTGTTTCCTATAGGGCCAGAACAGTGAGCTTGCTCAGAACAAAAGAACTGTGCTTCCTACACACACGGGGCATATCTAGTTCAACTCTGCTTAGGAAACTGACCAGAACAGTAGCTTCTCTTCAGTCCAATACACTGTACTTGCTGGGAACAGACGCGAGTGCTATTTGCACTGTGTATGGCAATGGGAGCGCAATAGTGACTCTTCTTAGCAGAAAACAACTCTTGCTCGTAGGACCAGAATCTGCATGGGATTCAACTCCGTTTAGGACTGGGAAACAAACGCTAGCTCGCCTTGCAAGAAACACACTCTGCTTCTGAGAAAACAGCACTCTTCTACTCTCCTGTGTTTACTATAGGGCCAGAACATTGAGCTTGCTCAGAACAAAAGAACTGTGCTTCCTACACAAATGGGGCATATCTAGTTCAACTCTGCTTAGGAAACTGACCAGAACAGTAGCTTCTCTTCAGTCCAATACACTGTACTTGCTGGGAACAGACGCGAGTGCTATTTGCACTGTGTATGGCAATGGGAGCGCAATAGTGACTCTTCTTAGCAGAAAACAACTCTTGCTCGTAGGACCAGAAACTGCATGGGATTCAACTCCGTTTAGGACTGGGAAACAAACGCTAGCTCGCCTTGCAAGAAACACACTCTGCTTTTGAGAAAACAGCACTCTTCTACTCTCCTGTGTTTCCTATAGGGCCAGAACAGTGAGCTTGCTCAGAACAAAAGAACTGTGCTTCCTACACACACGGGGCATATCTAGTTCAACTCTGCTTAGGAAACTGACAAGAACAGTAGCTTCTCTTCAGTCCAATACACTGTACTTGCTGGGAACAGACGCGATTGCTATTTGCACTGTGTATGGCAATGGGAGCGCAATAGTGACTCTTCTTAGCAGAAAACAACTCTTGCTCGTAGGACCAGAAACTGCATGGGATTCAACTCCGTTTAGGACTGGGAAACAAACGCTAGCTCGCCTTGCAAGAAACACACTCTGCTTTTGAGAAAACAGCACTCTTCTACTCTCCTGTGTTTCCTATAGGGCCAGAACAGTGAGCTTGCTCAGAACAAAAGAACTGTGCATCCTACACACACGGGGCATATCTAGTTCAACTCTGCTTACGAAACTGACAAGAACAGTAGCATCTCGTCAGTCCAATACACTGTACTTGCTGGGAACAGACGCGAGTGCTATTTGCACTGTGTATGGCAATGGGAGCGCAATAGTGACTCTTCTTAGCAGAAAACAACTCTTGCTCGTAGGACCAGAAACTGCATGGGATTCAACTCCGTTTAGGACTGGGAAACAAACTCTAGCTCGCCTTGCAAGAAACACACTCTGCTTTTGAGAAAACAGCACTCTTCTACTCTCCTGTGTTTCCTATAGGGCCAGAACAGTGAGCTTGCTCAGAACAAAAGAACTGTGCTTCCTACACACACGGGGCATATCTAGTTCAACTCTGCTTAGGAAACTGACCAGAACAGTAGCTTCTTTGCAGTCCAATACACACTGTACTTGCTGGGAACAGAAGCGAGTGCTATTTGCACTGTGTATGGCAAAGGGAGCGCAATAGTGACTCTTCTTAGCAGAAAACAACTCTTGCTCGTAGGACCAGAAACTGCATGGGATTCAACTCCGTTTAGGACTGGGAAACAAACGCTAGCTCGCCTTGCAAGAAACACACTCTGCTTTTGAGAAAACAGCACTCTTAACTCTCCTGTGTTTCCTATAGGGCCAGAACAGTGAGCTTGCTCAGAACAAAAGAACTGTGCTTCCTACACACACGGGGCATATCTAGTTCAACTCTGCTTAGGAAACTGACCAGAACAGTAGCTTCTCTTCAGTCCAATACACTGTACTTGCTGGGAACAGACGCGAGTGCTATTTGCACTGTGTTTGGCAATGGGAGCGCAATAGTGACTCTTCTTAGCAGAAAACAACTCTTGCTCGTAGGACCAGAAACTGCATGGGATTCAACTCCGTTTAGGACTGGGAAACAAACGCTAGCTCGCCTTGCAAGAAACACACTCTGCTTTTGAGAAAACAGCACTCTTCTACTCTCCTGTGTTTCCTATAGGGCCAGAACAGTGAGCTTGCTCAGAACAAAAGAACTGTGCTTCCTACACACACGGGGCATATCTAGTTCAACTCTGCTTAGGAAACTGACAAGAACAGTAGCTTCTCTTCAGTCCAATACACTGTACTTGCTGGGAACAGACGCGAGTGCTATTAGCACTGTGTATGGCAATGGGAGCGCAATAGTGACTCTTCTTAGCAGAAAACAACTCTTGCTCGTAGGACCAGAAACTGCATGGGATTCAACTCCGTTTAGGACTGGGAAACAAACGCTAGCTCGCCTTGCAAGAAACACACTCTGCTTTTGAGAAAACAGCACTCTTCTACTCTCCTGTGTTTCCTATAGGGCCAGAACATTGAGCTTGCTCAGAACAAAAGAACTGTGCTTTACACACACGGGGCATATCTAGTTCAACTCTGCTTAGGAAACTGACCAGAACAGTAGCTTCTCTTCAGTCCAATTCACTGTACTGCTGGGAACAGACGCGAGTGCTATTTGCACTGTGTATGGCAATGGGAGCGCAATAGTGACTCTTCTTAGCAGAAAACAACTCTTGCTCGTAGGACCACAAACTGCATGGGATTCAACTCCGCTAAGGACTGGGAAACAAACGCTAGCTCGCCTTGCAAGAAACACACTCTGCTTTTGAGAAAACAGCACTCTTCTACTCTCCTGTGTTTCCTATAGGGCCAGAACAGTGAGCTTGCTCAGAACAAAAGAACTGTGCTTCCTACACACACGGGGCATATCTAGTTCAACTCTGCTTAGGAAACTGACCAGAACAGTAGCTTCTCTTCAGTCCAATACACTGTACTTGCTGGGAACAGACGCGAGTGCTATTTGCACTGTGTATGGCAATGGGAGCGCAATAGTGACTCTTCTTAGCAGAAAACAACTCTTGCTCGTAGGAGCAGAAACTGCATGGGATTCAACTCCGTTTAAGACTGGGAAACAAACGCTAGCTCGCCTTGCAAGAAACACACTCTGCTTTTGAGAAAACAGCACTCTTCTACTCTCCTGTGTTTCCTATAGGGCCAGAACAGTGAGCTTGCTCAGAACAAAAGAACTGTGCTTCCTACACACACGGGGCATATCTAGTTCAACTCTGCTTAGGAAACTGACCAGAACAGTAGCTTCTCTTCAGTCCAATACACTGTACTTGCTGGGAACAGACGCGAGTGCTATTTGCACTGTGTATGGCAATGGGAGCGCAATAGTGACTCTTCTTAGCAGAAAACAACTCTTGCTCGTAGGACCATAAACTGCATGGGATTCAACTCCGTTTAGGACTGGGAAACAAACGCTAGCTCGCCTTGCAAGAAACACACTCTGCTTTTGAGAAAACAGCACTCTTCTACTCTCCTGTGTTTCCTATAGGGCCAGAACAGTGAGCTTGCTCAGAACAAAAGAACTGTGCTTCCTACACACACGGGGCATATCTAGTTCAACTCTGCTTAGGAAACTGACCAGAACAGTAGCTTCTCTTCAGTCCAATACACTGTACTTGCTGGGAACAGACGCGAGTGCTATTTGCACTGTGTATGGCAATGGGAGCGCAATAGTGACTCTTCTTAGCAGAAAACAACTCTTGCTCGTAGGACCAGAAACTGCATGGGATTCAACTCCGTTTAGGACTGGGAAACAAACGCTAGCTCGCCTTGCAAGAAACACACTCTGCTTTTGAGAAAACAGCACTCTTCTACTCTCCTGTGTTTCCTATAGGGCCAGAACAGTGAGCTTGCTCAGAACAAAAGAACTGTGCTTCCTACACACACGGGGCATATCTAGTTCAACTCTGCTTAGGAAACTGACCAGAACAGTAGCTTCTCTTCAGTCCAATACACTGTACTTGCTGGGAACAGACGCGAGTGCTATTTGCACTGTGTATGGCAATGGGAGCGCAATAGTGACTCTTCTTAGCAGAAAACAACTCTTGCTCGTAGGGCCAGAAACTGCATGGGATTCAACTCCGTTTAGGACTGGGAAACAAACGCTAGCTCGCCTTGCAAGAAACACACTCTGCTTTTGAGAAAACAGCACTCTTCTACTCTCCTGTGTTTCCTATAGGGCCAGAACAGTGAGCTTGCTCAGAACAAAAGAACTGTGCTTCCTACACACACGGGGCATATCTAGTTCAACTCTGCTTAGGAAACTGACCAGAACAGTAGCTTCTCTTCAGTCCAATACACTGTACTTGCTGGGAACAGACGCGAGTGCTATTTGCACTGTGTATGGCAATGGGAGCGCAATAGTGACTCTTCTTAGCAGAAAACAACTCTTGCTCGTAGGACCAGAATCTGCATGGGATTCAACTCCGTTTAGGACTGGGAAACAAACGCTAGCTCGCCTTGCAAGAAACACACTCTGCTTCTGAGAAAACAGCACTCTTCTACTCTCCTGTGTTTACTATAGGGCCAGAACAGTGAGCTTGCTCAGAACAAAAGAACTGTGCTTCCTACACAAATGGGGCATATCTAGTTCAACTCTGCTTAGGAAACTGACCAGAACAGTAGCTTCTCTTCAGTCCAATACACTGTACTTGCTGGGAACAGACGCGAGTGCTATTTGCACTGTGTATGGCAATGGGAGCGCAATAGTGACTCTTCTTAGCAGAAAACAACTCTTGCTCGTAGGACCAGAAACTGCATGGGATTCAACTCCGTTTAGGACTGGGAAACAAACGCTAGCTCGCCTTGCAAGAAACACACTCTGCTTTTGAGAAAACAGCACTCTTCTACTCTCCTGTGTTTCCTATAGGGCCAGAACAGTGAGCTTGCTCAGAACAAAAGAACTGTGCTTCCTACACACACGGGGCATATCTAGTTCAACTCTGCTTAGGAAACTGACAAGAACAGTAGCTTCTCTTCAGTCCAATACACTGTACTTGCTGGGAACAGACGCGATTGCTATTTGCACTGTGTATGGCAATGGGAGCGCAATAGTGACTCTTCTTAGCAGAAAACAACTCTTGCTCGTAGGACCAGAAACTGCATGGGATTCAACTCCGTTTAGGACTGGGAAACAAACGCTAGCTCGCCTTGCAAGAAACACACTCTGCTTTTGAGAAAACAGCACTCTTCTACTCTCCTGTGTTTCCTATAGGGCCAGAACAGTGAGCTTGCTCAGAACAAAAGAACTGTGCATCCTACACACACGGGGCATATCTAGTTCAACTCTGCTTACGAAACTGACAAGAACAGTAGCATCTCGTCAGTCCAATACACTGTACTTGCTGGGAACAGACGCGAGTGCTATTTGCACTGTGTATGGCAATGGGAGCGCAATAGTGACTCTTCTTAGCAGAAAACAACTCTTGCTCGTAGGACCAGAAACTGCATGGGATTCAACTCCGTTTAGGACTGGGAAACAAACTCTAGCTCGCCTTGCAAGAAACACACTCTGCTTTTGAGAAAACAGCACTCTTCTACTCTCCTGTGTTTCCTATAGGGCCAGAACAGTGAGCTTGCTCAGAACAAAAGAACTGTGCTTCCTACACACACGGGGCATATCTAGTTCAACTCTGCTTAGGAAACTGACCAGAACAGTAGCTTCTTTGCAGTCCAATACACACTGTACTTGCTGGGAACAGAAGCGAGTGCTATTTGCACTGTGTATGGCAAAGGGAGCGCAATAGTGACTCTTCTTAGCAGAAAACAACTCTTGCTCGTAGGACCAGAAACTGCATGGGATTCAACTCCGTTTAGGACTGGGAAACAAACGCTAGCTCGCCTTGCAAGAAACACACTCTGCTTTTGAGAAAACAGCACTCTTATCTCTCCTGTGTTTCCTATAGGGCCAGAACAGTGAGCTTGCTCAGAACAAAAGAACTGTGCTTCCTACACACACGGGGCATATCTAGTTCAACTCTGCTTAGGAAACTGACCAGAACAGTAGCTTCTCTTCAGTCCAATACACTGTACTTGCTGGGAACAGACGCGAGTGCTATTTGCACTGTGTATGGCAATGGGAGCGCAATAGTGACTCTTCTTAGCAGAAAACAACTCTTGCTCGTAGGACCAGAAACTGCATGGGATTCAACTCCGTTTAGGACTGGGAAACAAACGCTAGCTCGCCTTGCAAGAAACACACTCTGCTTTTGAGAAAACAGCACTCTTCTACTCTCCTGTGTTTCCTATAGGGCCAGAACAGTGAGCTTGCTCAGAACAAAAGAACTGTGCTTCCTACACACACGGGGCATATCTAGTTCAACTCTGCTTAGGAAACTGACCAGAAACAGTAGCTTCTCTTCAGTCCAATACACTGTACTTGCTGGGAACAGACGCGAGTGCTATTTGCACTGTGTATGGCAATGGGAGCGCAATAGTGACTCTTCTTAGCAGAAAACAACTCTTGCTCGTAGGACCAGAAACTGCATGGGATTCAACTCCCTTTAGGACTGGGAAACAAACGCTAGCTCGCCTTGCAAGAAACACACTCTGCTTTTGAGAAAACAGCACTCTTCTACTCTCCTGTGTTTCCTATAGGGCCAGAACATTGAGCTTGCTCAGAACAAAAGAACTGTGCTTCCTACACACACGGGGCATATCTATTTCAACTCTGCTTAGGAAACTGACCAGAACAGTAGCTTCTCTTCAGTCCAATACACTGTACTTGCTGGGAACAGACGCGAGTGCTATTTGCACTGTGTATGGCAATGGGAGCGCAATAGTGACTCTGCTTAGCAGAAAACTCTTGCTCGTAGGACCAGAAACTGCATGGGATTCAACTCCGTTTAGGACTGGGAAACAAACGCTATTTCGCCTTGCAAGAAACACACTCTGCTTTTGAGAAAAAGGCACTCTTCTACTCTCCTGTGTTTCCTATAGGGCCAGAACAGTGAGCTTGCTCAGAACAAAAGAACTGTGCTTCCTACACACACGGGGCATATCTAGTTCAACTCTGCTTAGGAAACTGACCAGAACAGTAGCTTCTCTGCAGTCCAATACACTGTACTTGCTGGGAACAGACGCGAGTGCTATTTGCACTGTGTATGGTAATGGGAGCGCAATAGTGACTCTTCTTAGCAGAAAACAACTCTTGCTCGTAGGACCAGAAACTGCATGGGATTCAACTCCGTTTAGGACTGGGAAACAAACGCTAGCTCGCCTTGCAAGAAACACACTCTGCTTTTGAGAAAACAGCACTCTTCTACTCTCCTGTGTTTCCTATAGGGCCAGAACAGTGAGCTTGCTCAGAACAAAAGAACTGTGCTTCCTACACACACGGGGCATATCTAGTTCAACTCTGCTTAGGAAACTGACCAGAACAGTAGCTTCTCTTCAGTCCAATACACTGTACTTGCTGGGAACAGACGCGAGTGCTATTTGCACTGTGTATGGCAATGGGAGCGCAATAGTGACTCTTCTTAGCAGAAAACAACTCTTGCTCGTAGGACCAGAAACTGCATGGGATTCAACTCCGTTTAGGACTGGGAAACAAACGCTAGCTCGCCTTGCAAGAAACACACTCTGCTTTTGAGAAAACAGCACTCTTCTACTCTCCTGTGTTTCCTATAGGGCCAGAACAGTGAGCTTGCTCAGAACAAAAGAACTGTGCTTCCTACACACACGGGGCATATCTAGTTCAACTCTGCTTAGGAAACTGACAAGAACAGTAGCTTCTCTTCAGTCCAATACACTGTACTTGCTGGGAACAGACGCGAGTGCTATTTGCACTGTGTATGGCAATGGGAGCGCAATAGTGACTCTTCTTAGCAGAAAACAACTCTTGCTCGTAGGACCAGAATCTACATGGGATTCAACTCCGTTTAGGACTGGGAAACAAACGCTAGCTCGCCTTGCAAGAAACACACTCTGCTTTTGAGAAAACAGCACTCTTCTACTCTCCTGTGTTTCCTATAGGGCCAGAACAGTGAGCTTGCTCAGAACAAAAGAACTGTGCTTCCTACACACACGGGGCATATCTAGTTCAACTCTGCTTAGGAAACTGACCAGAACAGTAGCTTCTCTTCAGTCCAATACACTGTACTTGCTGGGAACAGACGCGAGTGCTATTTGCACTGTGTATGGCAATGGGAGCGCAATAGTGACTCTTCTTAGCAGAAAACAACTCTTGCTCGTAGGACCAGAATCTGCATGGGATTCAACTCCGTTTAGGACTGGGAAACAAACGCTAGCTCGCCTTGCAAGAAACACACTCTGCTTTTGAGAAAACAGCACTCTTCTACTCTCCTGTGTTTCCTATAGGGCCAGAACAGTGAGCTTGCTCAGAACAAAAGAACTGTGCTTCCTACACACACGGGGCATATCTAGTTCAACTCTGCTTAGGAAACTGACCAGAACAGTAGCTTCTCTTCAGTCCAATACACTGTACTTGCTGGGAACAGACGCGAGTGCTATTTGCACTGTGTATGGCAATGGGAGCGCAATAGTGACTCTTCTTAGCAGAAAACAACTCTTGCTCCTGGACCAGAAACTGCATGGGATTCTACTCCGTTTAGGACTGGGAAACAAACGCTAGCTCGCCTTGCAAGAAACACACTCTGCTTTTGAGAAAACAGCACTCTTCTACTCTCCTGTGTTTCCTATAGGGCCAGAACAGTGAGCTTGCTCAGAACAAAAGAACTGTGCTTCCTACACACACGGGGCGTATCTAGTTCAACTCTGCTTAGGAAACTGACCAGAACAGTAGCTTCTCTTCAGTCCAATACACTGTACTTGCTGGGAACAGACGCGAGTGCTATTTGCACTGTGTATGGCAATGGGAGCGCAATAGTGACTCTTCTTAGCAGAAAACAACTCTTGCTCGTAGGACCAGAAACTGCATGGGATTCAACTCCGTTTAGGACTGGGAAACAAACGCTAGCTCGCCTTGCAAGAAACACACTCTGCTTTTGAGAAAACAGCACTCTTCTACTCTCCTGTGTTTCCTATAGGGCCAGAACAGTGAGCTTGCTCAGAACAAAAGAACTGTGCTTCCTACACACACGGGACATATCTAGTTCAACTCTGCTTAGGAAGCTGACCAGAACAGTAGCTTCTCTTCAGTCCAATACACTGTACTTGCTGGGAACAGACGCGAGTGCTATTTGCACTGTGTATGGCAATGGGAGCGCAATAGTGACTCTTCTTAGCAGAAAACAACTCTTGCTCGTAGGACCAGAAACTGCATGGGATTCAACTCCGTTTAGGACTGGGAAACAAACGCTAGCTCGCCTTGCAAGAAACACACTCTGCTTTTGAGAAAACAGCACTCTTCTACTCTCCTGTGTTTCCTATAGGGCCAGAACAGTGAGCTTGCTCAGAACAAAAGAACTGTGCTTCCTACACACACAGGGCATATCTAGTTCAACTCTGCTTAGGAAACTGACCAGAACAGTAGCTTCTCTTCAGTCCAATACACTGTACTTGCTGGGAACAGACGCGAGTGCTATTTGCACTGTGTATGGCAATGGGAGCGCAATAGTGACTCTTCTTAGCAGAAAACAACTCTTGCTCGTAGGACCAGAAACTGCATGGGATTCAACTCCGTTTAGGACTGGGAAACAAACGCTAGCTCGCCTTGCAAGAAACACACTCTGCTTTTGAGAAAACAGCACTCTTCTACTCTGCTGTGTTTCCTATAGGGCCAGAACAGTGAGCTTGCTCAGAACAAAAGAACTGTGCTTCCTACACACACGGGGCATATCTAGTTCAACTCTGCTTAGGAAACTGACCAGAACAGTAGCTTCTCTGCAGTCCAATACACACTGTACTTGCTGGGAACAGAAGCGAGTGCTATTTGCACTGTGTATGGCAAAGGGAGCGCAATAGTGACTCTTCTTAGCAGAAAACAACTCTTGCTCGTAGGACCAGAAACTGCATGGGATTCAACTCCGTTTAGGACTGGGAAACAAACGCTAGCTCGCCTTGCAAGAAACACACTCTGCTTTTGAGAAAACAGCACTCTTAACTCTCCTGTGTTTCCTATAGGGCCAGAACAGTGAGCTTGCTCAGAACAAAAGAACTGTATTTCCTACACACACGGGGCATATCTAGTTCAACTCTGCTTAGGAAACTGACCAGAACAGTAGCTTCTCTTCAGTCCAATACACTGTACTTGCTGGGAACAGACGCGAGTGCTATTTGCACTGTGTATGGCAATGGGAGCGCAATAGTGACTCTTCTTAGCAGAAAACAACTCTTGCTCGTAGGACCAGAAACTGCATGGGATTCAACTCCGTTTAGGACTGGGAAACAAACGCTAGCTCGCCTTGCAAGAAACACACTCTGCTTTTGAGAAAACAGCACTCTTCTACTCTCCTGTGTTTCCTATAGGGCCAGAACAGTGAGCTTGCTCAGAACAAAAGAACTGTGCTTCCTACACACACGGGGCATATCTAGTTCAACTCTGCTTAGGAAACTGACAAGAACAGTAGCTTCTCTTCAGTCCAATACACTGTACTTGCTGGGAACAGACGCGAGTGCTATTTGCACTGTGTATGGCAATGGGAGCGCAATAGTGACTCTTCTTAGCAGAAAACAACTCTTGCTCGTAGGACCAGAAACTGCATGGGATTCAACTCCGTTTAGGACTGGGAAACAAACTCTAGCTCGCCTTGCAAGAAACACACTCTGCTTTTGAGAAAACAGCACTCTTCTACTCTGCTGTGTTTCCTATAGGGCCAGAACAGTGAGCTTGCTCAGAACAAAAGAACTGTGCTTCCTACACACACGGGGCATATCTAGTTCAACTCTGCTTAGGAAACTGACCAGAACAGTAGCTTCTCTTCAGTCCAATACACTGTACTTGCTGGGAACAGACGCGAGTGCTATTTGCACTGTGTATGGCAATGGGAGCGCAATAGTGACTCTTCTTAGCAGAAAACAACTCTTGCTCGTAGGACCAGAAACTGCATGGGATTCAACTCCGTTTAGGACTGGGAAACAAACGCTAGCTCGCCTTGCAAGAAACACACTCTGCTTTTGAGAAAACAGCACTCTTCTACTCTCCTGTGTTTCCTATAGGGCCAGAACAGTGAGCTTGCTCAGAACAAAAGAACTGTGCTTCCTACACACACGGGGCATATCTAGTTCAACTCTGCTTAGGAAACTGACCAGAACAGTAGCTTCTCTTCAGTCCAATACACTGTACTTGCTGGGAACAGACGCGAGTGCTATTTGCACTGTGTATGGCAATGGGAGCGCAATAGTGACTCTTCTTAGCAGAAAACAACTCTTGCTCGTAGGACCAGAAACTGCATGGGATTCAACTCCGTTTAGGACTGGGAAACAAACGCTAGCTCGCCTTGCAAGAAACACACTCTGCTTTTGAGAAAACAGCACTCTTCTACTCTCCTGTGTTTCCTATAGGGCCAGAACAGTGAGCTTGCTCAGAACAAAAGAACTGTGCTTCCTACACACACGGGGCATATCTAGTTCAACTCTGCTTAGGAAACTGACCAGAACAGTAGCTTCTCTTCAGTCCAATACACTGTACTTGCTGGGAACAGACGCGAGTGCTATTTGCACTGTGTATGGCAATGGGAGCGCAATAGTGACTCTTCTTAGCAGAAAACAACTCTTGCTCGTAGGACCAGAAACTGCATGGGATTCAACTCCGTTTAGGACTGGGAAACAAACGCTAGCTCGCCTTGCAAGAAACACACTCTGCTTTTGAGAAAACAGCACTCTTCTACTCTCCTGTGTTTCCTATAGGGCCAGAACAGTGAGCTTGCTCAGAACAAAAGAACTGTGCTTCCTACACACACGGGGCATATCTAGTTCAACTCTGCTTAGGAAACTGACCAGAACAGTAGCTTCTCTTCAGTCCAATACACTGTACTTGCTGGGAACAGACGCGAGTGCTATTTGCACTGTGTATGGCAATGGGAGCGCAATAGTGACTCTTCTTAGCAGAAAACAACTCTTGCTCGTAGGACCAGAAACTGCATGGGATTCAACTCCGTTTAGGACTGGGAAACAAACGCTAGCTCGCCTTGCAAGAAACACACTCTGCTTTTGAGAAAACAGCACTCTTCTACTCTCCTGTGTTTCCTATAGGGCCAGAACAGTGAGCTTGCTCAGAACAAAAGAACTGTGCTTCCTACACACACGGGACATATCTAGTTCAACTCTGCTTAGGAAGCTGACCAGAACAGTAGCTTCTCTTCAGTCCAATACACTGTACTTGCTGGGAACAGACGCGAGTGCTATTTGCACTGTGTATGGCAATGGGAGCGCAATAGTGACTCTTCTTAGCAGAAAACAACTCTTGCTCGTAGGACCAGAAACTGCATGGGATTCAACTCCGTTTAGGACTGGGAAACAAACGCTAGCTCGCCTTGCAAGAAACACACTCTGCTTTTGAGAAAACAGCACTCTTCTACTCTCCTGTGTTTCCTATAGGGCCAGAACAGTGAGCTTGCTCAGAACAAAAGAACTGTGCTTCCTACACACACGGGGCATATCTAGTTCAACTCTGCTTAGGAAACTGACCAGAACAGTAGCTTCTCTTCAGTCCAATACACTGTACTTGCTGGGAACAGACGCGAGTGCTATTTGCACTGTGTATGGCAATGGGAGCGCAATAGTGACTCTTCTTAGCAGAAAACAACTCTTGCTCGTAGGACCAGAAACTGCATGGGATTCAACTCCGTTTAGGACTGGGAAACAAACGCTAGCTCGCCTTGCAAGAAACACACTCTGCTTTTGAGAAAACAGCACTCTTCTACTCTGCTGTGTTTCCTATAGGGCCAGAACAGTGAGCTTGCTCAGAACAAAAGAACTGTGCTTCCTACACACACGGGGCATATCTAGTTCAACTCTGCTTAGGAAACTGACCAGAACAGTAGCTTCTCTGCAGTCCAATACACACTGTACTTGCTGGGAACAGAAGCGAGTGCTATTTGCACTGTGTATGGCAAAGGGAGCGCAATAGTGACTCTTCTTAGCAGAAAACAACTCTTGCTCGTAGGACCAGAAACTGCATGGGATTCAACTCCGTTTAGGACTGGGAAACAAACGCTAGCTCGCCTTGCAAGAAACACACTCTGCTTTTGAGAAAACAGCACTCTTAACTCTCCTGTGTTTCCTATAGGGCCAGAACAGTGAGCTTGCTCAGAACAAAAGAACTGTGCTTCCTACACACACGGGGCATATCTAGTTCAACTCTGCTTAGGAAACTGACCAGAACAGTAGCTTCTCTTCAGTCCAATACACTGTACTTCCTGGGAACAGACGCGAATGCTATTTGCACTGTGTATGGCAATGGGAGCGCAATAGTTACTCTTCTTAGCAGAAAACTCTTGCTCGTAGGACCAGAAACTGCATGGGATTCAACTCCGTTTAGGACTGGGAAACAAACGCTATTTCGCCTTGCAAGAAACACACTCTGCTTTTGAGAAAACAGCACTCTTCTACTCTCCTGTGTTTCCTATAGGGCCAGAACAGTGAGCTTGCTCAGAACAAAAGAACTGTGCTTCCTACACACACGGGGCATATCTAGTTCAACTCTGCTTAGGAAACTGACCAGAACAGTAGCTTCTCTGCAGTCCAATACACTGTACTTGCTGGGAACAGACGCGAGTGCTATTTGCACTGTGTATGATAATGGGAGCGCAATAGTGACTCTTCTTAGCAGAAAACAACTCTTGCTCGTAGGACCAGAAACTGCATGGGATTCAACTCCGTTTAGGACTGGGAAACAAACGCTAGCTCGCCTTGCAAGAAACACACTCTGCTTTTGAGAAAACAGCACTCTTCTACTCTCCTGTGTTTCCTATAGGGCCAGAACAGTGAGCTTGCTCAGAACAAAAGAACTGTGCTTCCTACACACACGGGGCATATCTAGTTCAACTCTGCTTAGGAAACTGACAAGAACAGTCGCCTTGCAAGAAACACACTCTGCTTTTGAGAAAACAGCACTCTTCTACTCTCCTGTGTTTCCTATAGGGCCAGAACATTGAGCTTGCTCAGAACAAAAGAACTGTGCTTCCTACACACATGGGGCATATCTTGTTCAACTCTGCTTAGGAAACTGACCAGAACAGTAGCTTCTCTTCAGTCCAATACACTGTACTTGCTGGGAACAGACGCGAGTGCTATTTGCACTGTGTATGGCAATGGGAGCGCAATAGTGACTCTTCTTAGCAGAAAACAACTCTTGCTCGTAGGACCAGAAACTGCATGGAATTCAACTCCGTTTAGGACTGGGAAACAAACGCTAGCTCGCCTTGCAAGAAACACACTCTGCTTTTGAGAAAACAGCACTCTTCTACTCTGCTGTGTTTCCTATAGGGCCAGAACAGTGAGCTTGCTCAGAACAAAAGAACTGTGCTTCCTACACACACGGGGCATATCTAGTTCAACTCTGCTTAGGAAACTGACCAGAACAGTAGCTTCTCTTCAGTCCAATACACTGTACTTGCTGGGAACAGACGCGAGTGCTATTTGCACTGTGTATGGCAATGGGAGCGCAATAGTGACTCTTCTTAGCAGAAAACAACTCTTGCTCGTAGGACCAGAAACTGCATGGGATTCAACTCCGTTTAGGACTGGGAAACAAACGCTAGCTCGCCTTGCAAGAAACACACTCTGCTTTTGAGAAAACAGCACTCTTCTACTCTCCTGTGTTTCCTATAGGGCCAGAACAGTGAGCTTGCTCAGAACAAAAGAACTGTGCTTCCTACACACACGGGGCATATCTAGTTCAACTCTGCTTAGGAAACTGACCAGAACAGTAGCTTCTCTTCAGTCCAATACACTGTACTTGCTGGGAACAGACGCGAGTGCTATTTGCACTGTGTATGGAAATGGGAGCGCAATAGTGACTCTTCTTAGCAGAAAACAACTCTTGCTCGTAGGACCAGAAACTGCATGGGATTCAACTCCGTTTAGGACTGGGAAACAAACGCTAGCTCGCCTTGCAAGAAACACACTCTGCTTTTGAGAAAACAGCACTCTTCTACTCTCCTGTGTTTCCTATAGGGCCAGAACAGTGAGCTTGCTCAGAACAAAAGAACTGTGCTTCCTACACACACGGGGCATATCTAGTTCAACTCTGCTTAGGAAACTGACCAGAACAGTAGCTTCTCTTCAGTCCAATACACTGTACTTGCTGGGAACAGACGCGAGTGCTATTTGCACTGTGTATGGCAATGGGAGCGCAATAGTGACTCTTCTTAGCAGAAAACAACTCTTGCTCGTAGGACCAGAAACTGCATGGGATTCAACTCCGTTTAGGACTGGGAAACAAACGCTAGCTCGCCTTGCAAGAAACACACTCTGCTTTTGAGAAAACAGCACTCTTCTACTCTCCTGTGTTTCCTATAGGGCCAGAACAGTGAGCTTGCTCAGAACAAAAGAACTGTGCTTCCTACACACACGGGGCATATCTAGTTCAACTCTGCTTAGGAAACTGACCAGAACAGTAGCTTCTCTTCAGTCCAATACACTGTACTTGCTGGGAACAGACGCGAGTGCTATTTGCACTGTGTATGGCAATGGGAGCGCAATAGTGACTCTTCTTAGCAGAAAACAACTCTTGCTTGTAGGACCAGAAACTGCATGGGATTCAACTCCGTTTAGGACTGGGAAACAAACGCTAGCTCGCCTTGCAAGAAACACACTCTGCTTTTGAGAAAACAGCACTCTTCTACTCTCCTGTGTTTCCTATAGGGCCAGAACAGTGAGCTTGCTCAGAACAAAAGAACTGTGCTTCCTACACACACGGGGCATATCCAGTTCAACTCTGCTTAGGAAACTGACCAGAACAGTAGCTTTTCTTCAGTCCAATACACTGTACTTGCTGGGAACAGACGCGAGTGCTATTTGCACTGTGTTTGGCAATGGGAGCGCAATAGTGACTCTTCTTAGCAGAAAACAACTCTTGCTCGTAGGACCAGAAACTGCATGGGATTCAACTCCGTTTAGGACTGGGAAACAAACGCTAGCTCGCCTTGCAAGAAACACACTCTGCTTTTGAGAAAACAGCACTCTTCTACTCTCCTGTGTTTCCTATAGGGCCAGAACAGTGAGCTTGCTCAGAACAAAAGAACTGTGCTTCCTACACACACGGGGCATATCTAGTTCAACTCTGCTTAGGAAACTGACAAGAACAGTAGCTTCTCTTCAGTCCAATACACTGTACTTGCTGGGAACAGACGCGAGTGCTATTTGCACTGTGTATGGCAATGGGAGCGCAATAGTGACTCTTCTTAGCAGAAAACAACTCTTGCTCGTAGGACCAGAAACTGCATGGGATTCAACTCCGTTTAGGACTGGGAAACAAACGCTAGCTCGCCTTGCAAGAAACACACTCTGCTTTTGAGAAAACAGCACTCTTCTACTCTCCTGTGTTTCCTATAGGGCCAGAACATTGAGCTTGCTCAGAACAAAAGAACTGTGCTTTACACACACGGGGCATATCTAGTTCAACTCTGCTTAGGAAACTGACCAGAACAGTAGCTTCTCTTCAGTCCAATTCACTGTACTTGCTGGGAACAGAGGCGAGTGCTATTTGCACTGTGTATGGCAATGGGAGCGCAATAGTGACTCTTCTTAGCAGAAAACAACTCTTGCTCGTAGGACCACAAACTGCATGGGATTCAACTCCGTTTAGGACTGGGAAACAAACGCTAGCTCGCCTTGCAAGAAACACACTCTGCTTTTGAGAAAACAGCACTCTTCTACTCTCCTGTGTTTCCTATAGGGCCAGAACAGTGAGCTTGCTCAGAACAAAAGAACTGTGCTTCCTACACACACGGGGCATATCTAGTTCAACTCTGCTTAGGAAACTGACCAGAACAGTAGCTTCTCTTCAGTCCAATACACTGTACTTGCTGGGAACAGACGCGAGTGCTATTTGCACTGTGTATGGCAATGGGAGCGCAATAGTGACTCTTCTTAGCAGAAAACAACTCTTGCTCGTAGGGCCAGAAACTGCATGGGATTCAACTCCGTTTAGGACTGGGAAACAAACGCTAGCTCGCCTTGCAAGAAACACACTCTGCTTTTGAGAAAACAGCACTCTTCTACTCTCCTGTGTTTCCTATAGGGCCAGAACAGTGAGCTTGCTCAGAACAAAAGAACTGTGCTTCCTACACACACGGGGCATATCTAGTTCAACTCTGCTTAGGAAACTGACCAGAACAGTAGCTTCTCTTCAGTCCAATACACTGTACTTGCTGGGAACAGACGCGAGTGCTATTTGCACTGTGTATGGCAATGGGAGCGCAATAGTGACTCTTCTTAGCAGAAAACAACTCTGGCTCGTAGGACCAGAATCTGCATGGGATTCAACTCCGTTTAGGACTGGGAAACAAACGTTAGCTCGCCTTGCAAGAAACACACTCTGCTTCTGAGAAAACAGCACTCTTCTACTCTCCTGTGTTTACTATAGGGCCAGAACATTGAGCTTGCTCAGAACAAAAGAACTGTGCTTCCTACACACATGGGGCATATCTAGTTCAACTCTGCTTAGGAAACTGACCAGAACAGTAGCTTCTCTTCAGTCCAATACACTGTACTTGCTGGGAACAGACGCCAGTGCTATTTGCACTGTGTATGGCAATGGGAGCGCAATAGTGACTCTTCTTAGCAGAAAACAACTCTTGCTCGTAGGACCAGAAACTGCATGGGATTCAACTCCGTTTAGGACTGGGAAACAAACGCTAGCTCGCCTTGCAAGAAACACACTCTGCTTTTGAGAAAACAGCACTCTTCTACTCTCCTGTGTTTCCTATAGGGCCAGAACAGTGAGCTTGCTCAGAACAAAAGAACTGTGCTTCCTACACACACGGGGCATATCTAGTTCAACTCTGCTTAGGAAACTGACAAGAACAGTAGCTTCTCTTCAGTCCAATACACTGTACTTGCTGGGAACAGACGCGAGTGCTATTTGCACTGTGTATGGCAATGGGAGCGCAATAGTGACTCTTCTTAGCAGAAAACAACTCTTGCTCGTAGGACCAGAAACTGCATGGGATTCAACTCCGTTTAGGACTGGGAAACAAACGCTAGCTCGCCTTGCAAGAAACACACTCTGCTTTTGAGAAAACAGCACTCTTCTACTCTCCTGTGTTTCCTATAGGGCCAGAACAGTGAGCTTGCTCAGAACAAAAGAACTGTGCATCCTACACACACGGGGCATATCTAGTTCAACTCTGCTTACGAAACTGACAAGAACAGTAGCATCTCGTCAGTCCAATACACTGTACTTGCTGGGAACAGACGCGAGTGCTATTTGCACTGTGTATGGCAATGGGAGCGCAATAGTGACTCTTCTTAGCAGAAAACAACTCTTGCTCGTAGGACCAGAAACTGCATGGGATTCAACTCCGTTTAGGACTGGGAAACAAACTCTAGCTCGCCTTGCAAGAAACACACTCTGCTTTTGAGAAAACAGCACTCTTCTACTCTCCTGTGTTTCCTATAGGGCCAGAACAGTGAGCTTGCTCAGAACAAAAGAACTGTGCTTCCTACACACACGGGGCATATCTAGTTCAACTCTGCTTAGGAAACTGACCAGAACAGTAGCTTCTCTGCAGTCCAATACACACTGTACTTGCTGGGAACAGAAGCGAGTGCTATTTGCACTGTGTATGGCAAAGGGAGCGCAATAGTGACTCTTCTTAGCAGAAAACAACTCTTGCTCGTAGGACCAGAAACTGCATGGGATTCAACTCCGTTTAGGACTGGGAAACAAACGCTAGCTCGCCTTGCAAGAAACACACTCTGCTTTTGAGAAAACAGCACTCTTAACTCTCCTGTGTTTCCTATAGGGCCAGAACAGTGAGCTTGCTCAGAACAAAAGAACTGTGCTTCCTACACACACGGGGCATATCTAGTTCAACTCTGCTTAGGAAACTGACCAGAACAGTAGCTTCTCTTCAGTCCAATACACTGTACTTGCTGGGAACAGACGCGAGTGCTATTTGCACTGTGTATGGCAATGGGAGCGCAATAGTGACTCTTCTTAGCAGAAAACAACTCTTGCTCGTAGGACCAGAAACTGCATGGGATTCAACTCCGTTTAGGACTGGGAAACAAACGCTAGCTCGCCTTGCAAGAAACACACTCTGCTTTTGAGAAAACAGCACTCTTCTACTCTCCTGTGTTTCCTATAGGGCCAGAACAGTGAGCTTGCTCAGAACAAAAGAACTGTGCTTCCTACACACACGGGGCATATCTAGTTCAACTCTGCTTAGGAAACTGACCAGAACAGTAGCTTCTCTTCAGTCCAATACACTGTACTTGCTCGGAACAGACGCGAGTGCTATTTGCACTGTGTATGGCAATGGGAGCGCAATAGTGACTCTTCTTAGCAGAAAACAACTCTTGCTCGTAGGACCAGAAACTGCATGGGATTCAACTCCCTTTAGGACTGGGAAACAAACGCTAGCTCGCCTTGCAAGAAACACACTCTGCTTTTGAGAAAACAGCACTCTTCTACTCTCCTGTGTTTCCTATAGGGCCAGAACATTGAGCTTGCTCAGAACAAAAGAACTGTGCTTCCTACACACACGGGGCATATCTAGTTCAACTCTGCTTAGGAAACTGACCAGAACAGTAGCTTCTCTTCAGTCCAATACACTGTACTTGCTGGGAACAGACGCGAGTGCTATTTGCACTGTGTATGGCAATGGGAGCGCAATAGTGACTCTGCTTAGCAGAAAACTCTTGCTCGTAGGACCAGAAACTGCATGGGATTCAACTCCGTTTAGGACTGGGAAACAAACGCTATTTCGCCTTGCAAGAAACACACTCTGCTTTTGAGAAAAAGGCACTCTTCTACTCTCCTGTGTTTCCTATAGGGCCAGAACAGTGAGCTTGCTCAGAACAAAAGAACTGTGCTTCCTACACACACGGGGCATATCTAGTTCAACTCTGCTTAGGAAACTGACCAGAACAGTAGCTTCTCTGCAGTCCAATACACTGTACTTGCTGGGAACAGACGCGAGTGCTATTTGCACTGTGTATGGTAATGGGAGCGCAATAGTGACTCTTCTTAGCAGAAAACAACTCTTGCTCGTAGGACCAGAAACTGCATGGGATTCAACTCCGTTTAGGACTGGGAAACAAACGCTAGCTCGCCTTGCAAGAAACACACTCTGCTTTTGAGAAAACAGCACTCTTCTACTCTCCTGTGTTTCCTATAGGGCCAGAACAGTGAGCTTGCTCAGAACAAAAGAACTGTGCTTCCTACACACACGGGGCATATCTAGTTCAACTCTGCTTTGGAAACTGACCAGAACAGTAGCTTCTCTTCAGTCCAATACACTGTACTTGCTGGGAACAGACGCGAGTGCTATTTGCACTGTGTATGGCAATGGGAGCGCAATAGTGACTCTTCTTAGCAGAAAACAACTCTTGCTCGTAGGACCAGAAACTGCATGGGATTCAACTCCGTTTAGGACTGGGAAACAAACGCTAGCTCGCCTTGCAAGAAACACACTCTGCTTTTGAGAAAACAGCACTCTTCTACTCTCCTGTGTTTCCTATAGGGCCAGAACAGTGAGCTTGCTCAGAACAAAAGAAGTGTGCTTCCTACACACACGGGGCATATCTAGTTCAACTCTGCTTAGGAAACTGACCAGAACAGTAGCTTCTCTTCAGTCCAATACACTGTACTTGCTGGGAACAGACGCGAGTGCTATTTGCACTGTGTATGGCAATGGGAGCGCAATAGTGACTCTTCTTAGCAGAAAACAACTCTTGCTCGTAGGACCAGAAACTGCATGGGATTCAACTCCGTTTAGGACTGGGAAACAAACGCTAGCTCGCCTTGCAAGAAACACACTCTGCTTTTGAGAAAACAGCACTCTTCTACTCTCCTGTGTTTCCTATAGGGCCAGAACAGTGAGCTTGCTCAGAACAAAAGAACTGTGCTTCCTACACACACGGGGCATATCTAGTTCAACTCTGCTTAGGAAACTGACAAGAACAGTAGCTTCTCTTCAGTCCAATACACTGTACTTGCTGGGAACAGACGCAAGTACTATTTGCACTGTGTATGGCAATGGGAGCGCAATAGTGACTCTTCTTAGCAGAAAACAACTCTTGCTCGTAGGACCAGAAACTGCATGGGATTCAACTCCGTTTAGGACTGGGAAACAAACGCTAGCTTGCCTTGCAAGAAACACACTCTGCTTTTGAGAAAACAGCACTCTTCTAATTTCCTGTGTTTCCTATAGGGCCAGAACAGTGAGCTTGCTCAGAACAAAAGAACTGTGCTTCCTACACACACGGGGCATATCTAGTTCAACTCTGCTTAGGAAACTGACAAGAACAGTAGCTTCTCTTCAGTCCAATACACTGTACTTGCTGGGAACAGACGCGAGTGCTATTTGCACTGTGTATGGCAATGGGAGCGCAATAGTGACTCTTCTTAGCAGAAAACAACTCTTGCTCGTAGGACCAGAATCTGCATGGGATTCAACTCCGTTTAGGACTGGGAAACAAACGCTAGCTCGCCTTGCAAGAAACACAATCTGCTTTTGAAAAAACAGCACTCTTCTACTCTCCTGTGTTTCCTATAGGGCCAGAACAGTGAGCTTGCTCAGAACAAAAGAACTGTGCTTCCTACACACACGGGGCATATCTAGTTCAACTCTGCTTAGGAAACTGACCAGAACAGTAGCTTCTCTTCAGTCCAATACACTGTACTTGCTGGGAACAGACGCGAGTGCTATTTGCACTGTGTATGGCAATGGGAGCGCAATAGTGACTCTTCTTAGCAGAAAACAACTCTTGCTCGTAGGACCATAAACTGCATGGGATTCAACTCCGTTTAGGACTGGGAAACAAACGCTAGCTCGCCTTGCAAGAAACACACTCTGCTTTTGAGAAAACAGCACTCTTCTACTCTCCTGTGTTTCCTATAGGGCCAGAACAGTGAGCTTGCTCAGAACAAAAGAACTGTGCTTCCTACACACACGGGGCATATCTAGTTCAACTCTGCTTAGGAAACTGACCAGAACAGTAGCTTCTCTTCAGTCCAATACACTGTA
This sequence comes from Peromyscus eremicus, assembly GCF_949786415.1. Taxonomy (NCBI): domain Eukaryota; kingdom Metazoa; phylum Chordata; class Mammalia; order Rodentia; family Cricetidae; genus Peromyscus; species Peromyscus eremicus. The sequence continues at coordinate 18,639 of NW_026737052.1, read as the reverse complement.
CTTGCTGGGAACAGACGCTAGTGCTATTTGCACTGTGTATGGCAATGGGAGCGCAATAGTGACTCTTCTTAGCAGAAAACAACTCTTGCTCGTAGGACCAGAAACTGCATGGGATTCTACTCCGTTTAGGACTGGGAAACAAACGCTAGCTCGCCTTGCAAGAAACACACTCTGCTTTTGAGAAAACAGCACTCTTCTACTCTCCTGTGTTTCCTATAGGGCCAGAACAGTGAGCTTGCTCAGAACAAAAGAACTGTGCTTCCTACACACACGGGGCATATCTAGTTCAACTCTGCTTAGGAAGCTGACAAGAACAGTAGCTTCTCTTCAGTTCAATACACTGCACTTGCTGGGAACAGACGCGAGTGCTATTTGCACTGTGTATGGCAATCGGAGCGCAATAGTGACTCTTCTTAGCAGAAAACAACTCTTGCTCGTAGGACCAGAATCTGCATGGGATTCAACTCCGTTTAGGACTGGGAAACAAACGCTAGCTCGCCTTGCAAGAAACACACTCTGCTTTTGAGAAAACAGCACTCTTCTACTCTCCTGTGTTTCCTATAGGGCCAGAACAGTGAGCTTGCTCAGAACAAAAGAACTGTGCTTCCTACACACACAGGGCATATCTACTTCAACTCTGCTTAGGAAACTGACCAGAACAGTAGCTTCTCTTCAGTCCAATACACTGTACTTGCTGGGAACAGACGCGAGTGCTATTTGCCCTGTGTATGGCAATGGGAGCGCAATAGTGACTCTTCTTAGCAGAAAACAACTCTTGCTCGTAGGACCAGAATCTACATGGGATTCAACTCCGTTTAGGACTGGGAAACAAACGCTAGCTCGCCTTGCAAGAAACACACTCTGCTTTTGAGAAAACAGCACTCTTCTACTCTCCTGTGTTTCCTATAGGGCCAGAACAGTGAGCTTGCTCAGAACAAAAGAACTGTGCTTCCTACACACACGGGGCATATCTAGTTCAACTCTGCTTAGGAAACTGACCAGAACAGTAGCTTCTCTTCAGTCCAATACACTGTACTTGCTGGGAACAGACGCGAGTGCTATTTGCACTGTGTATGGCAATGGGAGCGCAATAGTGACTCTTCTTAGCAGAAAACAACTCTTGCTCGTAGGACCAGAATCTGCATGGGATTCAACTCCGTTTAGGACTGGGAAACAAACGCTAGCTCGCCTTGCAAGAAACACACTCTGCTTTTGAGAAAACAGCACTCTTCTACTCTCCTGTGTTTCCTATAGGGCCAGAACAGTGAGCTTGCTCAGAACAAAAGAACTGTGCTTCCTACACACACGGGGCATATCTAGTTCAACTCTGCTTAAGAAACTGACAAGAACAGTAGCTTCTCTTCAGTTCAATACACTGCACTTGCTGGGAACAGACGCGAGTGCTATTTGCACTGTGTATGGCAATGGGAGCGCAATAGTGACTCTTCTTAGCAGAAAACAACTCTTGCTCGTAGGACCAGAATCTGCATGGGATTCAACTCCGTTTAGGACTGGGAAACAAACGCTAGCTCGCCTTGCAAGAAACACACTCTGCTTTTGAGAAAACAGCACTCTTCTACTCTCCTGTGTTTCCTATAGGGCCAGAACAGTGAGCTTGCTCAGAACAAAAGAACTGTGCTTCCTACACACACAGGGCATATCTACTTCAACTCTGCTTAGGAAACTGACCAGAACAGTAGCTTCTCTACAGTCCAATACACTGTACTTGCTGGGAACAGACGCGAGTGCTATTTGCACTGTGTATGGCAATGGGAGCGCAATAGTGACTCTTCTTAGCAGAAAACAACTCTTGCTCGTAGGACCAGAATCTACATGGGATTCAACTCCGTTTAGGACTGGGAAACAAACGCTAGCTCGCCTTGCAAGAAACACACTCTGCTTTTGAGAAAACAGCACTCTTCTACTCTCCTGTGTTTCCTATAGGGCCAGAACATTGAGCTTGCTCAGAACAAAAGAACTGTGCTTCCTACACACACGGGGCATATCTAGTTCAACTCTGCTTAGGAAACTGACCAGAACAGTAGCTTCTCTTCAGTCCAATACACTGTACTTGCTGGGAACAGACGCGAGTGCTATTTGCACTGTGTATGGCAATGGGAGCGCAATAGTGACTCTTCTTAGCAGAAAACAACTCTTGCTCGTAGGACCAGAATCTGCATGGGATTCAACTCCGTTTAGGACTGGGAAACAAACGCTAGCTCGCCTTGCAAGAAACACACTCTGCTTTTGAGAAAACAGCACTCTTCTACTCTCCTGTGTTTCCTATAGGGCCAGAACAGTGAGCTTGCTCAGAACAAAAGAACTGTGCTTCCTACACACACGGGGCATATCTAGTTCAACTCTGCTTAGGAAACTGACCAGAACAGTAGCTTCTCTTCAGTCCAATACACTGTACTTGCTGGGAACAGACGCGAGTGCTATTTGCACTGTGTATGGCAATGGGAGCGCAATAGTGACTCTTCTTAGCAGAAAACAACTCTTGCTCGTAGGACCAGAAACTGCATGGGATTCAACTCCGTTTAGGACTGGGAAACAAACGCTAGCTCGCCTTGCAAGAAACACACTCTGCTTTTGAGAAAACAGCACTCTTCTACTCTCCTGTGTTTCCTATAGGGCCAGAACAGTGAGCTTGCTCAGAACAAAAGAACTGTGCTTCCTACACACACGGGGCGTATCTAGTTCAACTCTGCTTAGGAAACTGACCAGAACAGTAGCTTCTCTTCAGTCCAATACACTGTACTTGCTGGGAACAGACGCGAGTGCTATTTGCACTGTGTATGGCAATGGGAGCGCAATAGTGACTCTTCTTAGCAGAAAACAACTCTTGCTCGTAGGACCAGAAACTGCATGGGATTCAACTCCGTTTAGGACTGGGAAACAAACGCTAGCTCGCCTTGCAAGAAACACACTCTGCTTTTGAGAAAACAGCACTCTTCTACTCTCCTGTGTTTCCTATAGGGCCAGAACAGTGAGCTTGCTCAGAACAAAAGAACTGTGCTTCCTACACACACGGGGCATATCTAGTTCAACTCTGCTTAGGAAACTGACCAGAACAGTAGCTTCTCTTCAGTCCAATACACTGTACTTGCTGGGAACAGACGCGAGTGCTATTTGCACTGTGTATGGCAATGGGAGCGCAATAGTGACTCTTCTTAGCAGAAAACAACTCTTGCTCGTAGGACCAGAAACTGCATGGGATTCAACTCCGTTTAGGACTGGGAAACAAACGCTAGCTCGCCTTGCAAGAAACACACTCTGCTTTTGAGAAAACAGCACTCTTCTACTCTCCTGTGTTTCCTATAGGGCCAGAACAGTGAGCTTGCTCAGAACAAAAGAACTGTGCTTCCTACACACACGGGGCATATCTAGTTCAACTCTGCTTAAGAAACTGACAAGAACAGTAGCTTCTCTTCAGTTCAATACACTGCACTTGCTGGGAACAGACGCGAGTGCTATTTGCACTGTGTATGGCAATGGGAGCGCAATAGTGACTCTTCTTAGCAGAAAACAACTCTTGCTCGTAGGACCAGAATCTGCATGGGATTCAACTCCTCCGTTTAGGACTGGGAAACAAACGCTAGCTCGCCTTGCAAGAAACACACTCTGCTTTTGAGAAAACAGCACTCTTCTACTCTCCTGTGTTTCCTATAGGGCCAGAACAGTGAGCTTGCTCAGAACAAAAGAACTGTGCTTCCTACACACACAGGGCATATCTACTTCAACTCTGCTTAGGAAACTGACCAGAACAGTAGCTTCTCTACAGTCCAATACACTGTACTTGCTGGGAACAGACGCGAGTGCTATTTGCACTGTGTATGGCAATGGGAGCGCAATAGTGACTCTTCTTAGCAGAAAACAACTCTTGCTCGTAGGACCAGAATCTACATGGGATTCAACTCCGTTTAGGACTGGGAAACAAACGCTAGCTCGCCTTGCAAGAAACACACTCTGCTTTTGAGAAAACAGCACTCTTCTACTCTCCTGTGTTTCCTATAGGGCCAGAACAGTGAGCTTGCTCAGAACAAAAGAACTGTGCTTCCTACACACACGGGGCATATCTAGTTCAACTCTGCTTAGGAAACTGACCAGAACAGTAGCTTCTCTTCAGTCCAATACACTGTACTTGCTGGGAACAGACGCGAGTGCTATTTGCACTGTGTATGGCAATGGGAGCACAATAGTGACTCTTCTTAGCAGAAAACAACTCTTGCTCGTAGGACCAGAATCTGCATGGGATTCAACTCCGTTTAGGACTGGGAAACAAACGCTAGCTCGCCTTGCAAGAAACACACTCTGCTTTTGAGAAAACAGCACTCTTCTACTCTCCTGTGTTTCCTATAGGGCCAGAACAGTGAGCTTGCTCAGAACAAAAGAACTGTGCTTCCTACACACACGGGGCATATCTAGTTCAACTCTGCTTAGGAAACTGACCAGAACAGTAGCTTCTCTTCAGTCCAATACACTGTACTTGCTGGGAACAGACGCGAGTGCTATTTGCACTGTGTATGGCAATGGGAGCGCAATAGTGACTCTTCTTAGCAGAAAACAACTCTTGCTCTTAGGACCAGAAACTGCATGGGATTCAACTCCGTTTAGGACTGGGAAACAAACGCTAGCTCGCCTTGCAAGAAACACACTCTGCTTTTGAGAAAACAGCACTCTTCTACTCTCCTGTGTTTCCTATAGGGCCAGAACAGTGAGCTTGCTCAGAACAAAAGAACTGTGCTTCCTACACACACGGGGCATATCTAGTTCAACTCTGCTTAGGAAACTGACCAGAACAGTAGCTTCTCTTCAGTCCAATACACTGTACTTGCTGGGAACAGACGCGAGTGCTATTTGCACTGTGTATGGCAATGGGAGCGCCAATAGTGACTCTTCTTAGCAGAAAACAACTCTTGCTCGTAGGACCAGAAACTGCATGGGATTCAACTCCGTTTAGGACTGGGAAACAAACGCTAGCTCGCCTTGCAAGAAACACACTTTGCTTTTGAGAAAACAGCACTCTTCTACTCTCCTGTGTTTCCTATAGTGCCAGAACAGTGAGCTTGCTCAGAACAAAAGAACTGTGCTTCCTACACACACGGGGCATATCTAGTTCAACTCTGATTAGGAAACTGACAAGAACAGTAGCTTCTCTTCAGTCCAATACACTGTACTTGCTGGGAACAGACGCGATTGCTATTTGCACTGTGTATGGCAATGGGAGCGCAATAGTGACTCTTCTTAGCAGAAAACAACTCTTGCTCGTAGGACCAGAAACTGCATGGGATTCAACTCCGTTTAGGACTGGGAAACAAACGCTAGCTCGCCTTGCAAGAAACACACTCTGCTTTTGAGAAAACAGCACTCTTCTACTCTCCTGTGTTTCCTATAGGGCCAGAACAGTGAGCTTGCTCAGAACAAAAGAACTGTGCTTCCTACACACACGGGGCATATCTAGTTCAACTCTGCTTAGGAAACTGACCAGAACAGTAGCTTCTCTTCAGTCCAATACACTGTACTTGCTGGGAACAGACGCGATTGCTATTTGCACTGTGTATGGCAATGGGAGCACAATAGTGACTCTTCTTAGCAGAAAACAACTCTTGCTCGTAGGACCAGAAACTGCATGGGATTCAACTCCGTTTAGGACTGGGAAACAAACGCTAGCTCGCCTTGCAAGAAACACACTCTGCTTTTGAGAAAACAGCACTCTTCTACTCTCCTGTGTTTCCTATAGGGCCAGAACAGTGAGCTTGCTCAGAACAAAAGAACTGTGCTTCCTACACACACAGGGCATATCTACTTCAACTCTGCTTAGGAAACTGACCAGAACAGTAGCTTCTCTTCAGTCCAATACACTGTACTTGCTGGGAACAGACGCGAGTGCTATTTGCACTGTGTATGGCAATGGGAGCGCAATAGTGACTCTTCTTAGCAGAAAACAACTCTTGCTCGTAGGACCAGAATCTGCATGGGATTCAACTCCGTTTAGGACTGGGAAACAAACGCTAGCTTGCCTTGCAAGAAACACACTCTGCTTTTGAGAAAACAGCACTCTTCTACTCTCCTGTGTTTCCTATAGGGCCAGAACAGTGAGCTTGCTCAGAACAAAAGAACTGTGCTTCCTACACACACGGGGCATATCTAGTTCAACTCTGCTTAGGAAACTGACCAGAACAGTAGCTTCTCTTCAGTCCAATACACTGTACTTGCTGGGAACAGACGCGAGTGCTATTTGCACTGTGTATGGCAATGGGAGCGCAATAGTGACTCTTCTTAGCAGAAAACAACTCTTGCTCGTAGGACCAGAAACTGCATGGGATTCAACTCCGTTTAGGACTGGGAAACAAACGCTAGCTCGCCTTGCAAGAAACACACTCTGCTTTTGAGAAAACAGCACTCTTCTACTCTCCTGTGTTTCCTATAGGGCCAGAACAGTGAGCTTGCTCAGAACAAAAGAACTGTGCTTCCTACACACACGGGGCGTATCTAGTTCAACTCTGCTTAGGAAACTGACCAGAACAGTAGCTTCTCTTCAGTCCAATACACTGTACTTGCTGGGAACAGACGCGAGTGCTATTTGCACTGTGTATGGCAATGGGAGCGCAATAGTGACTCTTCTTAGCAGAAAACAACTCTTGCTCGTAGGACCAGAAACTGCATGGGATTCAACTCCGTTTAGGACTGGGAAACAAACGCTAGCTCGCCTTGCAAGAAACACACTCTGCTTTTGAGAAAACAGCACTCTTCTACTCTCCTGTGTTTCCTATAGGGCCAGAACAGTGAGCTTGCTCAGAACAAAAGAACTGTGCTTCCTACACACACGGGGCATATCTAGTTCAACTCTGCTTAGGAAACTGACCAGAACAGTAGCTTCTCTTCAGTCCAATACACTGTACTTGCTGGGAACAGACGCGAGTGCTATTTGCACTGTGTATGGCAATGGGAGCGCAATAGTGACTCTTCTTAGCAGAAAACAACTCTTGCTCGTAGGACCAGAAACTGCATGGGATTCAACTCCGTTTAGGACTGGGAAACAAACGCTAGCTCGCCTTGCAAGAAACACACTCTGCTTTTGAGAAAACAGCACTCTTCTACTCTCCTGTGTTTCCTATAGGGCCAGAACAGTGAGCTTGCTCAGAACAAAAGAACTGTGCTTCCTACACACACGGGGCATATCTAGTTCAACTCTGCTTAAGAAACTGACAAGAACAGTAGCTTCTCTTCAGTTCAATACACTGCACTTGCTGGGAACAGACGCGAGTGCTATTTGCACTGTGTATGGCAATGGGAGCGCAATAGTGACTCTTCTTAGCAGAAAACAACTCTTGCTCGTAGGACCAGAATCTGCATGGGATTCAACTCCGTTTAGGACTGGGAAACAAACGCTAGCTCGCCTTGCAAGAAACACACTCTGCTTTTGAGAAAACAGCACTCTTCTACTCTCCTGTGTTTCCTATAGGGCCAGAACAGTGAGCTTGCTCAGAACAAAAGAACTGTGCTTCCTACACACACAGGGCATATCTACTTCAACTCTGCTTAGGAAACTGACCAGAACAGTAGCTTCTCTACAGTCCAATACACTGTACTTGCTGGGAACAGACGCGAGTGCTATTTGCACTGTGTATGGCAATGGGAGCGCAATAGTGACTCTTCTTAGCAGAAAACAACTCTTGCTCGTAGGACCAGAATCTACATGGGATTCAACTCCGTTTAGGACTGGGAAACAAACGCTAGCTCGCCTTGCAAGAAACACACTCTGCTTTTGAGAAAACAGCACTCTTCTACTCTCCTGTGTTTCCTATAGGGCCAGAACAGTGAGCTTGCTCAGAACAAAAGAACTGTGCTTCCTACACACACGGGGCATATCTAGTTCAACTCTGCTTAGGAAACTGACCAGAACAGTAGCTTCTCTTCAGTCCAATACACTGTACTTGCTGGGAACAGACGCGAGTGCTATTTGCACTGTGTATGGCAATGGGAGCGCAATAGTGACTCTTCTTAGCAGAAAACAACTCTTGCTCCTAGGACCAGAATCTGCATGGGATTCAACTCCGTTTAGGACTGGGAAACAAATGCTAGCTCGCCTTGCAAGAAACACACTCTGCTTTTGAGAAAACAGCACTCTTCTACTCTCCTGTGTTTCCTATAGGGCCAGAACAGTGAGCTTGCTCAGAACAAAAGAACTGTGCTTCCTACACACACGGGGCATATCTAGTTCAACTCTGCTTAGGAAACTGACCAGAACAGTAGCTTCTCTTCAGTCCAATACACTGTACTTGCTGGGAACAGACGCGAGTGCTATTTGCACTGTGTATGGCAATGGGAGCGCAATAGTGACTCTTCTTAGCAGAAAACAACTCTTGCTCGTAGGACCAGAAACTGCATGGGATTCAACTCCGTTTAGGACTGGGAAACAAACGCTAGCTCGCCTTGCAAGAAACACACTCTGCTTTTGAGAAAACAGCACTCTTCTACTCTCCTGTGTTTCCTATAGGGCCAGAACAGTGAGCTTGCTCAGAACAAAAGAACTGTGCTTCCTACACACACGGGGCATATCTAGTTCAACTCTGCTTAGGAAACTGACCAGAACAGTAGCTTCTCTTCAGTCCAATACACTGTACTTGCTGGGAACAGACGCGAGTGCTATTTGCACTGTGTATGGCAATGGGAGCGCCAATAGTGACTCTTCTTAGCAGAAAACAACTCTTGCTCGTAGGACCAGAAACTGCATGGGATTCAACTCCGTTTAGGACTGGGAAACAAACGCTAGCTCGCCTTGCAAGAAACACACTTTGCTTTTGAGAAAACAGCACTCTTCTACTCTCCTGTGTTTCCTATAGGGCCAGAACAGTGAGCTTGCTCAGAACAAAAGAACTGTGCTTCCTACACACACGGGGCATATCTAGTTCAACTCTGATTAGGAAACTGACAAGAACAGTAGCTTCTCTTCAGTCCAATACACTGTACTTGCTGGGAACAGACACGATTGCTATTTGCACTGTGTATGGCAATGGGAGCGCAATAGTGACTCTTCTTAGCAGAAAACAACTCTTGCTCGTAGGACCAGAAACTGCATGGGATTCAACTCCGTTTAGGACTGGGAAACAAACGCTAGCTCGCCTTGCAAGAAACACACTCTGCTTTTGAGAAAACAGCACTCTTCTACTCTCCTGTGTTTCCTATAGGGCCAGAACAGTGAGCTTGCTCAGAACAAAAGAACTGTGCTTCCTACACACACGGGGCATATCTAGTTCAACTCTGCTTAGGAAACTGACCAGAACAGTAGCTTCTCTTCAGTCCAATACACTGTACTTGCTGGGAACAGACGCGATTGCTATTTGCACTGTGTATGGCAATGGGAGCACAATAGTGACTCTTCTTAGCAGAAAACAACTCTTGCTCGTAGGACCAGAAACTGCATGGGATTCAACTCCGTTTAGGACTGGGAAACAAACGCTAGCTCGCCTTGCAAGAAACACACTCTGCTTTTGAGAAAACAGCACTCTTCTACTCTCCTGTGTTTTCTATAGGGCCAGAACAGTGAGCTTGCTCAGAACAAAAGAACTGTGCTTCCTACACACACGGGGCATATCTAGTTCAACTCTGCTTAGGAAACTGACCAGAACAGTAGCTTCTCTTCAGTCCAATACACTGTACTTGCTGGGAACAGACGCGAGTGCTATTTGCACTGTGTATGGCAATGGGAGCGCAATAGTGACTCTTCTTAGCAGAAAACAACTCTTGCTCGTAGGACCAGAAACTGCATGGGATTCAACTCCGTTTAGGACTGGGAAACAAACGCTAGCTCGCCTTGCAAGAAACACACTCTGCTTTTGAGAAAACAGCACTCTTCTACTCTCCTGTGTTTCCTATAGGGCCAGAACAGTGAGCTTGCTCAGAACAAAAGAACTGTGCTTCCTACACACACGGGGCATATCTAGTTCAACTCTGCTTAGGAAACTGACCAGAACAGTAGCTTCTCTTCAGTCCAATACACTGTACTTGCTGGGAACAGACGCGAGTGCTATTTGCACTGTGTATGGCAATGGGAGCGCAATAGTGACTCTTCTTAGCAGAAAACAACTCTTGCTCGTAGGACCAGAAACTGCATGGGATTCAACTCCGTTTAGGACTGGGAAACAAACGCTAGCTCGCCTTGCAAGAAACACACTCTGCTTTTGAGAAAACAGCACTCTTCTACTCTGCTGTGTTTCCTATAGGGCCAGAACAGTGAGCTTGCTCAGAACAAAAGAACTGTGCTTCCTACACACACGGGGCATATCTAGTTCAACTCTGCTTAGGAAACTGACCAGAACAGTAGCTTCTCTGCAGTCCAATACACACTGTACTTGCTGGGAACAGAAGCGAGTGCTATTTGCACTGTGTATGGCAAAGGGAGCGCAATAGTGACTCTTCTTAGCAGAAAAAAACTCTTGCTCGTAGGACCAGAAACTGCATGGGATTCAACTCCGTTTAGGACTGGGAAACAAACGCTAGCTCGCCTTGCAAGAAACACACTCTGCTTTTGAGAAAACAGCACTCTTAACTCTCCTGTGTTTCCTATAGGGCCAGAACAGTGAGCTTGCTCAGAACAAAAGAACTGTGCTTCCTACACACACGGGGCATATCTAGTTCAACTCTGCTTAGGAAACTGACCAGAACAGTAGCTTCTCTTCAGTCCAATACACTGTACTTCCTGGGAACAGACGCGAATGCTATTTGCACTGTGTATGGCAATGGGAGCGCAATAGTGACTCTTCTTAGCAGAAAACTCTTGCTCGTAGGACCAGAAACTGCATGGGATTCAACTCCGTTTAGGACTGGGAAACAAACGCTATTTCGCCTTGCAAGAAACACACTCTGCTTTTGAGAAAACAGCACTCTTCTACTCTCCTGTGTTTCCTATAGGGCCAGAACAGTGAGCTTGCTCAGAACAAAAGAACTGTGCTTCCTACACACACGGGGCATATCTAGTTCAACTCTGCTTAGGAAACTGACCAGAACAGTAGCTTCTCTGCAGTCCAATACACTGTACTTGCTGGGAACAGACGCGAGTGCTATTTGCACTGTGTATGATAATGGGAGCGCAATAGTGACTCTTCTTAGCAGAAAACAACTCTTGCTCGTAGGACCATAAACTGCATGGGATTCAACTCCGTTTAGGACTGGGAAACAAACGCTAGCTCGCCTTGCAAGAAACACACTCTGCTTTTGAGAAAACAGCACTCTTCTACTCTCCTGTGTTTCCTATAGGGCCAGAACAGTGAGCTTGCTCAGAACAAAAGAACTGTGCTTCCTACACACACGGGCCATATCTAGTTCAACTCTGCTTAGGAAACTGACAAGAACAGTAGCTTCTCTTCAGTCAAATACACTGTACTTGCTGGGAACAGACGCAAGTACTATTTGCACTGTGTATGGCAATGGGAGCGCAATAGTGACTCTTCTTAGCAGAAAACAACTCTTGCTCGTAGGACCAGAAACTGCATGGGATTCAACTCCGTTTAGGACTGGGAAACAAACGCTAGCTCGCCTTGCAAGAAACACACTCTGCTTTTGAGAAAACAGCACTCTTCTACTCTCCTGTGTTTCCTATAGGGCCAGAACAGTGAGCTTGCTCAGAACAAAAGAACTGTGCTTCCTACACACACGGGGCATATCTAGTTCAACTCTGCTTAGGAAACTGACAAGAACAGTAGCTTCTCTTCAGTCCAATACACTGTACTTGCTGGGAACAGACGCGAGTACTATTTGCACTGTGTATGGCAATGGGAGCGCAATAGTGACTCTTCTTAGCAGAAAACAACTCTTGCTCGTAGGACCAGAAACTGCATGGGATTCAACTCCGTTTAGGACTGGGAAACAAACGCTAGCTCGCCTTGCAAGAAACACACTCTGCTTTTGAGAAAACAGCACTCTTCTACTCTCCTGTGTTTCCTATAGGGCCAGAACAGTGAGCTTGCTCAGAACAAAAGAACTGTGCTTCCTACACACACGGGGCATATCTAGTTCAACTCTGCTTAGGAAACTGACAAGAACAGTAGCTTCTCTTCAGTCCAATACACTGTACTTGCTGGGAACAGACGCGAGTGCTATTTGCACTGTGTATGGCAATGGGAGCGCAATAGTGACTCTTCTTAGCAGAAAACAACTCTTGCTCGTAGGAACATAAACTGCATGGGATTCAAATCCGTTTAGGACTGGGAAACAAACGCTAGCTCGCCTTGCAAGAAACACACTCTGCTTTTGAGAAAACAGCACTCTTCTACTCTCCTGTGTTTCCTATAGGGCCAGAACATTGAGCTTGCTCAGAACAAAAGAACTGTGCTTCCTACACACACGGGGCATATCTAGTTCAACTCTGCTTAGGAAACTGACCAGAACAGTAGCTTCTCTTCAGTCCAATACACTGTACTTGCTGGGAACAGACGCGAGTGCTATTTGCACTGTGTATGGCAATGGGAGCGCAATAGTGACTCTTCTTAGCAGAAAACAACTCTTGCTCGTAGGACCATAAACTGCATGGGATTCAACTCCGTTTAGGACTGGGAAACAAACGCTAGCTCGCCTTGCAAGAAACACACTCTGCTTTTGAGAAAACAGCACTCTTCTACTCTCCTGTGTTTCCTATAGGGCCAGAACAGTGAGCTTGCTCAGAACAAAAGAACTGTGCTTCCTACACACACGGGGCATATCTAGTTCAACTCTGCTTAGGAATCTGACAAGAACAGTAGCTTCTCTTCAGTCCAATACACTGTACTTGCTGGGAACAGACGCGAGTGCTATTTGCACTGTGTATGGCAATGGGAGCGCAATAGTGACTCTTCTTAGCAGAAAACAACTCTTGCTCGTAGGACCAGAATCTGCATGGGATTCAACTCCGTTTAGGACTGGGAAACAAACGCTAGCTCGCCTTGCAAGAAACACAATCTGCTTTTGAGAAACCAGCACTCTTCTACTCTCCTGTGTTTCCTATAGGGCCAGAACAGTGAGCTTGCTCAGAACAAAGGAACTGTGCTTCCTACACACACGGGGCATATCTAGTTCAACTCTGCTTAGGAAACTGACCAGAACAGTAGCTTCTCTTCAGTCCAATACACTGTACTTGCTGGGAACAGACGCGAGTGCTATTTGCACTGTGTATGGCAATGGGAGCGCAATAGTGACTCTTCTTAGCAGAAAACAACTCTTGCTCGTAGGACCAGAAACTGCATGGGATTCAACTCCGTTTAGGACTGGGAAACAAACGCTAGCTCGCCTTGCAAGAAACACACTCTGCTTTTGAGAAAACAGCACTCTTCTACTCTCCTGTGTTTCCTATAGGGCCAGAACAGTGAGCTTGCTCAGAACAAAAGAACTGTGCTTCCTACACACACGGGGCATATCTAGTTCAACTCTGCTTAGGAAACTGACCAGAACAGTAGCTTCTCTTCAGTCCAATACACTGTACTTGCTGGGAACAGACGCGAGTGCTATTTGCACTGTGTATGGCAATGGGAGCGCAATAGTGACTCTTCTTAGCAGAAAACAACTCTTGCTCGTAGGACCAGAAACTGCATGGGATTCTACTCCGTTTAGGACTGGGAAACAAACGCTAGCTCGCCTTGCAAGAAACACACTCTGCTTTTGAGAAAACAGCACTCTTCTACTCTCCTGTGTTTCCTATAGGGCCAGAACAGTGAGCTTGCTCAGAACAAAAGAACTGTGCTTCCTACACACACGGGCCATATCTAGTTCAACTCTGCTTAGGAAGCTGACCAGAACAGTAGCTTCTCTTCAGTCCAATACACTGTACTTGCTGGGAACAGACGCGAGTGCTATTTGCACTGTGTATGGCAATGGGAGCGCAATAGTGACTCTTCTTAGCAGAAAACAACTCTTGCTCGTAGGACCAGAAACTGCATGGGATTCTACTCCATTTAGGACTGGGAAACAAACGCTAGCTCGCCTTGCAAGAAACACACTCTGCTTTTGAGAAAACAGCACTCTTCTACTCTCCTGTGTTTCCTATAGGGCCAGAACAGTGAGCTTGCTCAGAACAAAAGAACTGTGCTTCCTACACACACGGGGCATATCTAGTTCAACTCTGCTTAAGAAACTGACAAGAACAGTAGCTTCTCTTCAGTTCAATACACTGCACTTGCTGGGAACAGAGGCGAGTGCTATTTGCACTGTGTATGGCAATGGGAGCGCAATAGTGACTCTTCTTAGCAGAAAACAACTCTTGCTCGTAGGACCAGAATCTGCATGGGATTCAACTCCGTTTAGGACTGGGAAACAAACGCTAGCTCGCCTTGCAAGAAACACACTCTGCTTTTGAGAAAACAGCACTCTTCTACTCTCCTGTGTTTCCTATAGGGCCAGAACAGTGAGCTTGCTCAGAACAAAAGAACTGTGCTTCCTACACACACAGGGCATATCTACTTCAACTCTGCTTAGGAAACTGACCAGAACAGTAGCTTCTCTACAGTCCAATACACTGTACTTGCTGGGAACAGACGCGAGTGCTATTTGCACTGTGTATGGCAATGGGAGCGCAATAGTGACTCTTCTTAGCAGAAAACAACTCTTGCTCGTAGGACCAGAATCTACATGGGATTCAACTCCGTTTAGGACTGGGAAACAAACGCTAGCTCGCCTTGCAAGAAACACACTCTGCTTTTGAGAAAACAGCACTCTTCTACTCTCCTGTGTTTCCTATAGGGCCAGAACAGTGAGCTTGCTCAGAACAAAAGAACTGTGCTTCCTACACACACGGGGCATATCTAGTTCAACTCTGCTTAGGAAACTGACCAGAACAGTAGCTTCTCTTCAGTCCAATACACTGTACTTGCTGGGAACAGACGCGAGTGCTATTTGCACTGTGTATGGCAATGGGAGCGCAATAGTGACTCTTCTTAGCAGAAAACAACTCTTGCTCGTAGGACCAGAAATTGCATGGGATTCTACTCCGTTTAGGACTGGGAAACAAACGCTAGCTCGCCTTGCAAGAAACACACTCTGCTTTTGAGGAAACAGCACTCTTCTACTCTCCTGTGTTTCCTATAGGGCCAGAACAGTGAGCTTGCTCAGAACAAAAGAACTGTGCTTCCTACACACACGGGGCATATCTAGTTCAACTCTGCTTAGGAAACTGACAAGAACAGTAGCTTCTCTTCAGTCCAATACACTGTACTTGCTGGGAACAGACGCGAGTGCTATTTGCACTGTGTATGGCAATGGGAGCGCAATAGTGACTCTTCTTAGCAGAAAACAACTCTTGCTCGTAGGACCAGAAACTGCATGGGATTCAACTCCGTTTAGGACTGGGAAACAAACGCTAGCTCGCCTTGCAAGAAACACACTCTGCTTTTGAGAAAACAGCACTCTTCTACTCTCCTGTGTTTCCTATAGGGCCAGAACAGTGAGCTTGCTCAGAACAAAAGAACTGTGCTTCCTACACACACGGGGCATATCTAGTTCAACTCTGCTTAGGAAACTGACCAGAACAGTAGCTTCTCTTCAGTCCAATACACTGTACTTGCTGGGAACAGACGCGAGTGCTATTTGCACTGTGTATGGCAATGGGAGCGCAATAGTGACTCTTCTTAGCAGAAAACAACTCTTGCTCGTAGGACCAGAAACTGCATGGGATTCAACTCCGTTTAGGACTGGGAAACAAACCTTGCTCGCCTTGCAAGAAACACACTCTGCTTTTGAGAAAACAGCACTCTTCTACTCTCCTGTGTTTCCTATAGGGCCAGAACAGTGAGCTTGCTCAGAACAAAAGAACTGTGCTTCCTACACACACGGGGCATATCTAGTTCAACTCTGCTTAGGAAACTGACAAGAACAGTAGCTTCTCTTCAGTCCAATACACTGTACTTGCTGGGAACAGACGCGAGTGCTATTTGCACTGTGTATGGCAATGGGAGCGCAATAGTGACTCTTCTTAGCAGAAAACAACTCTTGCTCGTAGGACCAGAAACTGCATGGGATTCAACTCCGTTTAGGACTGGGAAACAAACGCTAGCTCGCCTTGCAAGAAACACACTCTGCTTTTGAGAAAACAGCACTCTTCTACTCTCCTGTGTTTCCTATAGGGCCAGAACAGTGAGCTTGCTCAGAACAAAAGAACTGTGCTTCCTACACACACGGGGCATATCTAGTTCAACTCTGCTTAGGAAACTGACAAGAACAGTAGCTTCTCTTCAGTCCAATACACTGTACTTGCTGGGAACAGACGCGAGTGCTATTTGCACTGTGTATGGCAATGGGAGAGCAATAGTGACTCTTCTTAGCAGAAAACAACTCTTGATCGTAGGACCAGAAACTGCATGGGATTCAACTCCGTTTAGGACTGGGAAACAAACGCTAGCTCGCCTTGCAAGAAACACACTCTGCTTTTGAGAAAACAGCACTCTTCTACTCTCCTGTGTTTCCTATAGGGCCAGAACAGTGAGCTTGCTCAGAACAAAAGAACTGTGCTTCCTACACACACGGGGCATATCTAGTTCAACTCTGCTTAGGAAACTGACCAGAACAGTAGCTTCTCTTCAGTCCAATACACTGTACTTGCTGGGAACAGACGCGAGTGCTATTTGCACTGTGTATGGCAATGGGAGCGCAATAGTGACTCTTCTTAGCAGAAAACAACTCTTGCTCGTAGGACCAGAAACTGCATGGGATTCAACTCCGTTTAGGACTGGGAAACAAACGCTAGCTCGCCTTGCAAGAAACACACTCTGCTTTTGAGAAAACAGCACTCTTCTACTCTCCTGTGTTTCCTATAGGGCCAGAACAGTGAGCTTGCTCAGAACAAAAGAACTGTGCTTCCTACACACACGGGGCATATCTAGTTCAACTCTGCTTAGGAAACTGACAAGAACAGTAGCTTCTCTTCAGTCCAATACACTGTACTTGCTGGGATCAGACGCGAGTGCTATTTGCACTGTGTATGGCAATGGGAGCGCAATAGTGACTCTTCTTAGCAGAAAACAACTCTTGCTCGTAGGACCAGAAACTGCATGGGATTCAACTCCGTTTAGGACTGGGAAACAAACGCTAGCTCGCCTTGCAAGAAACACACTCTGCTTTTGAGAAAACAGCACTCTTCTACTCTCCTGTGTTTCCTATAGGGCCAGAACAGTGAGCTTGCTCAGAACAAAAGAACTGTGCTTCCTACACACACGGGGCATATCTAGTTCAACTCTGCTTAGGAAACTGACCAGAACAGTAGCTTCTCTTCAGTCCAATACACTGTACTTGCTGGGAACAGACGCGAGTGCTATTTGCACTGTGTATGGCAATGGGAGCGCAATAGTGACTCTTCTTAGCAGAAAACAACTCTTGCTCGTAGGACCAGAAACTGCATGGGATTCAACTCCGTTTAGGACTGGGAAACAAACGCTAGCTCGCCTTGCAAGAAACACACTTTGCTTTTGAGAAAACAGCACTCTTCTACTCTCCTGTGTTTCCTATAGGGCCAGAACAGTGAGCTTGCTCAGAACAAAAGAACTGTGCTTCCTACACACACGGGGCTATCTAGTTCAACTCTGCTTAGGAAACTGACAAGAACAGTAGCTTCTCTTCAGTCCAATACACTGTACTTGCTGGGAACAGACGCGAGTGCTATTTGCACTGTGTATGGCAATGGGAGCGCAATAGTGACTCTTCTTAGCAGAAAACAACTCTTGCTCGTAGGACCAGAAACTGCATGGGATTCAACTCCGTTTAGGACTGGGAAACAAACGCTAGCTCGCCTTGCAAGAAACACACTCTGCTTTTGAGAAAACAGCACTCTTCTACTCTCCTGTGTTTCCTATAGGGCCAGAACAGTGAGCTTGCTCAGAACAAAAGAACTGTGCTTCCTACACACACGGGGCATATCTAGTTCAACTCTGCTTAGGAAACTGACAAGAACAGTAGCTTCTCTTCAGTCCAATACACTGTACTTGCTGGGAACAGACGCGAGTGCTATTTGCACTGTGTATGGCAATGGGAGCGCAATAGTGACTCTTCTTAGCAGAAAACAACTCTTGCTCGTAGGACCAGAAACTGCATGGGATTCAACTCCGTTTAGGACTGGGAAACAAACGCTAGCTCGCCTTGCAAGAAACACACTCTGCTTTTGAGAAAACAGCACTCTTCTACTCTCCTGTGTTTCCTATAGTGCCAGAACAGTGAGCTTGCTCAGAACAAAAGAACTGTGCTTCCTACACACACGGGGCATATCTAGTTCAACTCTGCTTAGGAAACTGACCAGAACAGTAGCTTCTCTTCAGTCCAATACACTGTACTTGCTGGGAACAGACGCGAGTGCTATTTGCACTGTGTATGGCAATGGGAGCGCAATAGTGACTCTTCTTAGCAGAAAACAACTCTTGCTCGTAGGACCAGAATCTGCATGGGATTCAACTCCGTTTAGGACTGGGAAACAAACGCTAGCTCGCCTTGCAAGAAACACACTCTGCTTTTGAGAAAACAGCACTCTTCTACTCTCCTGTGTTTCCTATAGGGCCAGAACAGTGAGCTTGCTCAGAACAAAAGAACTGTGCTTCCTACACACACGGGGCATATCTAGTTCAACTCTGCTTAGGAAACTGACCAGAACAGTAGCTTCTCTTCAGTCCAATACACTGTACTTGCTGG
>NW_026737051.1:0-52000 GCF_949786415.1 Peromyscus eremicus | reverse complement strand
AGCTAGTGTTTGTTTCCCTTTTCTAAATGGAGCTGAATCACATGCTGTTTCTGGTCCTAGGAGCAAGAGTTGTTTTCTGGTATGGAAAGTCACTATTGTGTTCCCATTGCCATACACAGTGCAAATAGCCCTCCCGTCTGTTCCCAGCAAGTACAGTGTATTGGAATGAAGAGGAGCTAGTCTTCTTCTCAGTTTCCTAAGCAGAGTTGAACTAGATATGGCCCGTGTGTAGGAAGCACAGTTCTTTTTTTCTGAGCAAGCTCACTGTTCTGGCCCTATAGGAAATACAGTAGAGTAGAAGAGTGCTCTTTTCGCTAAAGCAGAGTGTGTTTCTTGTAAGGCGAGCTTGCGTTTGTTTCCCAGTCCTAAATGGAGTGGAATCACATGCAGTTTCTGGTCCTACGAGCAAGAGTTGTTTTCTGCTAAGACGAGTCACTATTGTGCTCCAATTGGCATACACAGTGCAAATAGCACTCGCGTCTGTTCCCCGCAAGTACAGTGTATTGGACTGAAGAGGATCTACTGTTCTTGTCAGGTTCCGAAGCAGAGTTGAAGTAGATATGTCCCGTGTGTGTAGGAAGCACAGTTTTTTTGTTCTGAGCAAGCTCACTATTCAGACGCCATAGAAAACACAGTAGAGTAGAAGAGTGCTCTTTTCTCAAAAGCAGAGTGTGTTTCTTGTAAGGCGACCTAGCGTTTGTTTCCCAGTCCTAAATAGAGTTGAATCACATGCAGTTTCTGGTCCTACGAGCAAGAGTTGTTTTCTGGTAAGGAAAGTCACTATTGCGCTTCCATTGCCATACACAGTGCAAATAGCACTCGCGTCTGTTCCCAGCATGTACAGTGTTTCGGACTGAAGAGGAGCTACTGTTCTTGTCAGTTTCCTAAGCAGAGTTGAACTAGATATGGCCGTGTGTGTAGGAAGCACAGTTCTTATGTTCTGAGCAAGCTCACTGTTCTGGCCCTATAGGAAACAGAGTAGAATAGATGAGTGCTTTTTTCTCTAAAGCAGAGTGTGTTTCTTGCAAGGCGAGCTAGCGTTTGTTTCCTAGTCCTAAATGGAGTTGAATCACAAGCAGTTTCTGGTCCTACGAACAAGAGTTGTTTTCTGGTTAGGAAAGTCACTATTGTGCTCCCATTGCCATACACAGTGCAAAAAGCACTTGCGTCTCTTCCCAACAATACAGTGTATTGGACTGAATAGGAGCTACTGTTCTTGTCAGTTTCCTAAGCATAGTTGAACTAGATATGGCCCGTGTGTGTAGGAAGCACAGTTATTATATTCTGAGCAAGCTCACTCTTCTGGACCTATAGGAATCACAGTAGAGTAGAAGAGTGCTCTTTTCTCTAAAGCAGAGTGTATTTCTCGTAAGGCGAGCTCGCGTTTGTTTCCCAGTCCTAAGTGGAGTTGAGTCACATGCAGTTTTTTGTCCTATGAGCAAGAGTTGTTTTCTGGTAATACGAGTCACTATTGTGCTCCAATTGCCGTACACAATGCAAATAGCACTGGTGTCTGTTCCCAGTAAGTACAGTGTATTGGACTGAATAAGATCTACTGTTCTTGTCAGTTTCCTAAGCAGAGTTGAAATAGATATGGCCAGTGTGTGTAGGAAGCACAGTTCTTTTGTTCTGAGCAAGCTCACTGTTCGGACCCCATAGGAAACACAGTAGAGTAGAAGAGTGCTCTTTTCTCAAAAGCAGAGTGTGTTTTTTGTAAGGCAAGCTAGCGTTTGTTTCCCAGTCCTAAATGGAGTTGAATCACATGCAGTTTCTGGTCCTAAGAGCAAGAGTTGTTTTCTGGTAAGGAAAGTCACTGTTGCACTCCCATTGCCATACACAGAGCAAAGAGCACTCGCGTCTGTTCCCAACAAGAACAGTGTATCGGACTGAAGAGGAGCTACTGTTCTTGTCAGTTTCCTAAGCAGAGATGAACTAGATATGGCCCGTGTGTGTAGGAAGCACAGTTCTTATGTTCTGAGCAAACTCACTGTTTGGACCCCATAGGAAACACAGTAGAGTAGATGAGAGCTCTTTTCTCTAAAGCAGAGTGTGTTTCTTGTAAGGCGAGATAGCGTTTGTTTCCCAGTCCTAAATAGAGTTGAATCACATGCAGTTTCTGGTCCTATGAGCAAGAGTTGTTTTCTGGTAAGGAAAGTCACCATTGCGCTCCCATTGCCATACACAGTGCAAATAGCACTCGCGTCTGTTCCCAGCAAATACAGTGTATCGGACTGAAGAGGAGCTACTGTTCTTGTCAGTTTCCTAAGCAGAGTTGAACTAGATATGGCCGTGTGTGTAGGAAGCACAGTTCTTATGTTCTGAGCAAGCTCACTGTTCTGGCCCTATAGGAAACAGAGTAGAGTAGATGAGTGCTCTATTCTCTAAAGGAGAGTGTGTTTCTTGTAAGGCGAGCTAGCGTTTGTTTCCTAGTCCTAAATGGAGTTGAATCACATGCAGTCTCTGGTCCTACGAACAAGAGTTGTTTTCTGGTAAGGAAAGTCACTATTGTGCTCCCATTGCCCTACACAGTGCAAATAGCACTTGTGTCTGTTCCCAACAATACAGTGTATTGGACTGAATAGGAGCTACTGTTCTTGTCAGGTTCCTAAGCATAGTTGAACTAGATATGGCCCATGTGTATAGGAAGCACAGTTCTTTTTTTCTGAGCAAGCTCACTGTTCTGGCCCTATAGGAAAAACAGTAGAGTAGAAGAGTGCTCTTTTCTCAAAAGCAGAGTGTGTTTCTTGTAAAGCGAGCTAGATTTTGTTTCCCAGTCCTAAGTGGAGTTGAGTCACACGCAGTTTTTTGTCCTATGAGCAAGAGTTGTTTTCTGGTAAGACGAGTCACTATTGTGCTCAAATTGCCGTACACAATGCAAATAGCACTGGTGTCTGTTCAAAGCAATTACAGTGTATTGGACTGAATAGGATCTACTGTTCTTGTCAGTTTCCTAAGCAGAGTTGAACTAGATATGGTCCATGTGTGTAGGAAGCACAGTACTTTTGTTCTGAGCAAGCTCACTGTTCGGACCCCATAGGAAACACAGTAGAGTAGAAGAGTGCTCTTTTCTCAAAAACAGAGTCTGTTTTTTGTAAGGCAAGCTAGCGTTTGTTTCCCAGTCCTAAATGGAGTTGAATCACATGCTCTTTGTGGTCCTACGAGCAAGAGTTGTATTCTGGTAAGGAAAGTCACTATTGTGCTCCCTTTGCCATACACAGTACAAACAGCACTCGCGTCTTTTCCCAGCAAGTACAGTGTATTGGACTGAAGAGGATCTACTGTTCTTGTCAGGTTCCTAAGCAGAGTTGAACTATATATGGCCCGTACGTGTAGGAAGCTCAGTTATTATATTCTGAGCAAGCTCACTCTTCTGGACATATAGGAAACACAGTAGAGTAGAAGAGTGCTCTTTTCTCTAAAGCAGAGTGTATTTCTCGTAAGGCGAGCTTGCGTTTGTTTCCCAGTACTAAATGGAGTTGAGTCACAGGCAGTTTTTGGTCCTATGAGCAAGAGTTGTTTTCTGGTAAGAAGAGTCACTATTGCGTTCCAAATGCCATACACAGGACAAACAGCACTGGCGTCTGTTCCCAGCAAGTACAGTGTATTAAACTGAAGAGGAGCTACTGTTCTTGTCATTTTCCTAAGCAGAGTTGAACTAAATATGGCCCCTGTGTGTACGAAGCACAGTTCTTATTTTCTGAGCAAGCTCACTGTTCTGGCCCTATATGAAACACAGCAGAGTAGAAGAGTGCTCTTTTCTCAAAAGCAGAGTGTGTTCCTTGTAAGGTGAGCTAGCGTTTGTTTCCTAGTCCTAAATGGACTTGAATCACATGCAGTTTCTGGTCCTACGAACAAGAGTTGTTTTCTGGTAAGGAAAGTCACTATTGCGCTCTCATTGCTATACACAGGGCAAATAGCACTCGCGTATTTTCCCAGCAAGTACAGTGTATTGGAGTGAAGAGGAGCTACTGTTCTTGTCATTTTCCTAAGCAGAGTTGAACTACATATGGTCCGTGTGTGTAGGAAGCACAGTTCTTTTGTTCTGAGCAAGCTCACTGTTTTGACCGCATAGGAAAAAAAGTAGAGTAGAAGACTGCTCTTTTCTCTAAAGCCGAGTGTGTTTCTTGTAAGGCGAACTAGCGTTTGTTTCCCAGTCCTAAATGGAGTGGAATCACATGCAGTTTCTGGTCCTACGAACAAGAGTTGTTTTCTGGTAAGGAAAGTCACTATTGCGCTCCCATTGCCCTAACAAGGCAAATAGCACTCGCGTCTTTTCCCAGCAAGTACAGTGTATTGGAATGATTAGGAGCTACTGTTCTTGTCAGTTTCCTAAGCAGAGTTGAACTAGATATGGTCCGTGTGTGTAGGAAGCACAGTTCTTTTGTTCTGAGCAAGCTCACTGTGTGGACCCCATAGGAAACACAGTAGAGTAGAAGAGTGCTCTTTTCTCTAAAGCAGAGTGTGTTTCTTGTAAGGCGAGCTTGCGTTTGTTTCCCAGTCCTAAATGGAGTGGAATCACATGCAGTTTCTGGTCCTACGAGCAAGAGTTGTTTTCTGTTAAGGAAAGCCACTATTGCGCTCCCATTGCCATACACAGTGCAAATAGCACATGCGTCTTTTCCCAGCAAGTACAGTGTATTGGAGTGAAGAGGAGCTACTGTTCTTGTCATTTTCCTAAGCAGAGTTGAACTAGATATTGTCCGTGTGTGTAGGAAGAACAGTTCTTTTGTTCTGGGCAAGCTAACAGTTTGGACCCCATAGGAAACACAGTAGAGTAGAAGAGTGCTCTTTTCTCTAAAGCAGAGTGTGTTACTTGTAAGGAGAACTAGCGTTTGTTTCCCAGTTTTAAATGGAGTTGAATCCCATGCAGTTTCTGGTACTACGATCAAGAGTTGTTTTCTGGTAAGAAGAGTCACTATTGCACTGCCATTGCCATAGACAGGGCAAATAGCACTGGCGTCTGTTCGCAGCCAATACAGTGTATTGTACTGAAGAGGATCTACTGTTCTTGTCAGGTTCCTAAGCAGACTTGAAGTAGATATGGCCGTGTGTGTAGGAAGCACAGTTTTTTTTTTTTTTTCTGAGCAAGCTCACTGTTCGGACCCCATAGGAAACACAGTAGAGTGGAAGAGTGCTTTTTTCTCTAAAGCAGAGTGTGTTTCTTGAAAGGCGAGCTAGCGTTTGTTTCCCAGTCCTAAATGGAGTTGAATCACATGCAGTTTCTAGTCCTACGAACAAGAGTTGTTTTCTGGTAAGGAAAGTCACTATTGCGCTCCCATTACCATACACAGTGCAAATAGCACATGCGTCTGTTCCCAGCAAGTACAGTGTATTGGACTGAAGAGGAGCTACTGTTCTTGTCAGGTTCCTAAGCAGAATTGAACTAGATATGGCCGTGTGTGTAGGAAGCACAGTTCTTTTGTTCTGAGCAAGCTCACTGTTCGGACCCCATAGGAAACACAGTAGAGTAGAAGAGTGCTCTTTTCTCAAAAGCAGAGTGTGTTTCTTATAAGGCGAGCTAGCGTTTGTTTCCCAGTCCTAAATGGAGTTGAATCCCATGCAGTTTCTGGTACTACGATCATGAGTTGTTTTCTGGTAAGAAGAGTCACTATTGCACTGCCATTGCCATAGACAGGAGAAATAGCACTGGCGTCTGTTCGCAGCCAATACAGTGTATTGGACTGAAGAGGATCTACTGTTCTTGTCAGGTTCCTAAGCAGACTTGAAGTAGATATGGCCGTGTGTGTAGGAAGCACAGTTTTTTTGTTCTGAGCAAGCTCACTGTTCGGACCCCATAGGAAACACAGTAGAGTAGAAGAGTGCTTTTTTCTCAAAAGCAGAGTGTGTTTCTTGTAAGGCGAGCTAGTGTTTGTTTCCCTTTTCTAAATGGAGCTGAATCACATGCTGTTTCTGGTCCTAGGAGCAAGAGTTGTTTTCTGGTATGGAAAGTCACTATTGTGTTCCCATTGCCATACACAGTGCAAATAGCCCTCCCGTCTGTTCCCAGCAAGTACAGTGTATTGGAATGAAGAGGAGCTAGTCTTCTTCTCAGTTTCCTAAGCAGAGTTGAACTAGATATGGCCCGTGTGTAGGAAGCACAGTTCTTTTTTTCTGAGCAAGCTCACTGTTCTGGCCCTATAGGAAATACAGTAGAGTAGAAGAGTGCTCTTTTCGCTAAAGCAGAGTGTGTTTCTTGTAAGGCGAGCTTGCGTTTGTTTCCCAGTCCTAAATGGAGTGGAATCCCATGCAGTTTCTGGTCCTACGAGCAAGAGTTGTTTTCTGGTAAGACGAGTCACTATTGTGCTCCAATTGGCATACACAGTTCAAATAGCACTCGCGTCTGTTCCCCGCAAGTACAGTGTATTGGACTGAAGAGGATCTACTGTTCTTGTCAGGTTCCGAAGCAGAGTTGAAGTAGATATGTCCCGTGTGTGTAGGAAGCACAGTTTTTTTGTTCTGAGCAAGCTCACTATTCAGACGCCATAGAAAACACAGTAGAGTAGAAGAGTGCTCTTTTCTCAAAAGCAGAGTGTGTTTCTTGTAAGGCGACCTAGCGTTTGTTTCCCAGTCCTAAATAGAGTAGAATCACATGTAGTTTCTGGTCCTACGAGCAAGAGTTGTATTCTGGTAAGGAAAGTCACTATTGCGCTTCCATTGCCATACACAGTGCAAATAGCACTCGCGTCTGTTCCCAGCATGTACAGTGTTTCGGACTGAAGAGGAGCTACTGTTCTTGTCAGTTTCCTAAGCATAGTTGAACTAGATATGGCCCGTGTGTGTAGGAAGCACAGTTATTATATTCTGAGCAAGCTCACTCTTCTGGACCTATAGGAATCACAGTAGAGTAGAAGAGTGCTCTTTTCTCTAAAACAGAGTGTATTTCTCGTAAGGCGAGCTCGCGTTTGTTTCCCAGTCCTAAGTGGAGTTGAGTCACATGCAGTTTTTTGTCCTATGAGCAAGAGTTGTTTTCTGGTAATACGAGTCACTATTGTGCTCCAATTGCCGTACACAATGCAAATAGCACTGGTGTCTGTTCCCAGTAAGTACAGTGTATTGGACTGAATAAGATCTACTGTTCTTGTCAGTTTCCTAAGCAGAGTTGAAATAGATATGGCCAGTGTGTGTAGGAAGCACAGTTCTTTTGTTCTGAGCAAGCTCACTGTTCGGACCCCATAGGAAACACAGTAGAGTAGAAGAGTGCTCTTTTCTCAAAAGCAGAGTGTGTTTTTTGTAAGGCAAGCTAGCGTTTGTTTCCCAGTCCTAAATGGAGTGGAATCACATGCAGTTTCTGGTCCTAAGAGCAAGAGTTGTTTTCTGGTAAGGAAAGTCACTGTTGCGCTCCCATTGCCATACACAGAGCAAAGAGCACTCGCGTCTGTTCCCAACAAGAACAGTGTATCGGACTGAAGAGGAGCTACTGTTCTTGTCAGTTTCCTAAGCAGAGATGAACTAGATATGGCCCGTGTGTGTAGGAAGCACAGTTCTTATGTTCTGAGCAAACTCACTGTTTGGACCCCATAGGAAACACAGTAGAGTAGATGAGAGCTCTTTTCTCTAAAGCAGAGTGTGTTTCTTGTAAGGCGAGATAGCGTTTGTTTCCCAGTCCTAAATAGAGTTGAATCACATGCAGTTTCTGGTCCTATGAGCAAGAGTTGTTTTCTGGTAAGGAAAGTCACCATTGCGCTCCCATTGCCATACACAGTGCAAATAGCACTCGCGTCTGTTCCCAGCAAATACAGTGTATCGGACTGAAGAGGAGCTACTGTTCTTGTCAGTTTCCTAAGCAGAGTTGAACTAGATATGGCCGTGTGTGTAGGAAGCACAGTTCTTATGTTCTGAGCAAGCTCACTGTTCTGGCCCTATAGGAAACAGAGTAGAGTAGATGAGTGCTCTATTCTCTAAAGGAGAGTGTGTTTCTTGTAAGGCGAGCTAGCGTTTGTTTCCTAGTCCTAAATGGAGTTGAATCACATGCAGTCTCTGGTCCTACGAACAAGAGTTGTTTTCTGGTAAGGAAAGTCACTATTGTGCTCCCATTGCCCTACACAGTGCAAATAGCACTTGTGTCTGTTCCCAACAATACAGTGTATTGGACTGAATAGGAGCTACTGTTCTTGTCAGTTTCCTAAGCATAGTTGAACTAGATATGGCCCGTGTGTATAGGAAGCACAGTTCTTTTTTTCTGAGCAAGCTCACTGTTCTGGCCCTGTAGGAAAAACTGTAGAGTAGAAGAGTGCTCTTTTCTCAAAAGCAGAGTGTGTTTCTTGTAAGGCAAGCTAGCGTTTGTTTCCCAGTCCTAAATGGAGTTGAATCACATGCTGTTTGTGGTCCTACGAGCAAGAGTTGTATTCTGGTAAGGAAAGTCACTATTGTGCTCCCTTTGCCATACACAGTGCAAACAGCACTCGCGTCTTTTCCCAGCAAGTACAGTGTATTGGACTGAAGAGGATCTACTGTTCTTGTCAGGTTCCTAAGCAGAGTTGAACTATATATGGCCCGTATGTGTAGGAAGCTCAGTTATTATATTCTGAGCAAGCTCACTCTTCTGGACATATAGGAAACACAGTAGAGTAGAAGAGTGCTCTTTTCTCTAAAGCAGAGTGTATTTCTCGTAAGGCGAGCTCGCGTTTGTTTCCCAGTACTAAATGGAGTTGAGTCACAGGCAGTTTTTGGTCCTATGAGCAAGAGTTGTTTTCTGGTAAGAAGAGTCACTATTGCGTTCCAAATGCCATACACAGGACAAATAGCACTGGCGTCTGTTCCCAGCAAGTACAGTGTATTAGACTGAAGAGGAGCTACTGTTCTTGTCAGTTTCCTAAGCAGAGTTGAACTAAATATGGCCCCTGTGTGTAGGAAGCACAGTTCTTATGTTCTGAGCAAGCCCACTGTTCTGGCCCTATATGAAACACAGCAGAGTAGAAGAGTGCTCTTTTCTCAAAAGCAGAGTGTGTTCCTTGTAAGGTGAGCTAGCGTTTGTTTCCTAGTCCTAAATGGACTTGAATCACATGCAGTTTCTGGTCCTACGAACAAGAGTTGTTTTCTGGTAAGGAAAGTCACTATTGCGCTCTCATTGCTATACACAGGGCAAATAGCACTCGCGTCTTTTCCCAGCAAGTACAGTGTATTGGAGTGAAGAGGAGCTACTTTCTTGTCAGTTTCCTAAGCAGAGTTGAACTAGATATGGTCCGTGTGTGTAGGAAAAACAGTTCTTTTGTTCTGGGCAAGCTCACAGTTTGGTCCCCATAGGAAACACAGTAGAGTAGACGAGTGCTCTTTTCTCCAAAGCAGAGTGTGTTTCTTGTAAGCGAGCTAGTGTTTGTTTCCCATTCCTAAATGGAGTTGAATCACATACAGTTTCTGGTCCTACGAGCAAGAGTTGTTTTCTGGTAAGGAAAGTCACTATTGTGTTCCCATTGCCATACACAGTGCAAATAGCCCTCCCGTCTGTTCCCAGCAAGTACAGTGTATTGGAATGAAGAGGAGCTACTCTTCTTCTCAGTTTCCTAAGCAGAGTTGAACTAGATATGGCCCGTGTGTAGGAAGCACAGTTCTTTTTTTCTGAGCAAGCTCACTGTTCTGGCCCTATAGGAAATACAGTAGAGTAGAAGAATGCTCTTTTCTCAAAAGCAGAGTGTGTTCCTTGTAAAGCGAGCTAGAGTTTGTTTCCCAGTCCTAAATGGATTTGAGTCACATGCAGTTTTTTGTCCTACGAGCAAGAGTTGTTTTCTGGTTAGAGGAGTCACTATTGTGCTCCAATTGCCATACACAGTGCAAATAGCACTGGCGTCTGTTTCCAGCAAGTACAGTGTATTGGACTGAAAAGGATCTACTGTTCTTGTCAGTTTCCTAAGCAGAGTTGAACTAGATATGGCCCATGTGTGTAGGAAGCACAGTTCTTTTGTTCTGAGCAAGCTCACTGTTCGGACCCCATAGGAAAAACTGTAGAGTAGAAGAGTGCTCTTTTCTCAAAAGCAGAGTGTGTTTCATGTAAGCCGAGCTAGCATTTGTTTCCCAGTCCTAAACTGATTTGAGTCACATGCAGTGTTTTGTCCTACGAGCAAGAGTTGTTTTCTGGTAAGACGAGTCACTACTGTGCTCCAATTGCCATACACAGTGCAAATAGCACTCACGTCTGTTCTCAGCAAGTACAGTGTATCGGACTGAGGCGGAGCTACTGTTCTTGTCAGTTTCCTAAGCAGAGTTGAACTAGATATGGCTCGTGTGTGTAGGAAGCACAGTTATTATGTTCTGAGCAAGCTCACTGTTCTGGCCCTATAGGAAACACAGTAGAGTAGAAGAGTGTTCTTTTCTCAAAAGCAGAGTGTGTTTCTTATAACGCGAGCTAGCGTTTGTTTCCCAGTCCTAAATGGAGTGGAATCACATGCAGTTTCTGGTCCTACGAGCAAGAGTTGTTTTCTGGTAAGGAAAGTCACTATTGCGCTCCCATTGCCATATACAGTGCAAATACCACTCGCGTCTCTCCCAGTAAGTACAGTGTATCGGACTGAAGAGGAGCTACTGTTCTTGTCATTTTCCTAAGCAGAGTTGAACTAGATATGGCCCGTGTGTGTAGGAAGCACAGTTCTTTTGTTCTGAGCAAGCTCACTGTTCTAGCCCTATAGGAAACACAGTAGAGTAGAAGAGTGCTCTTTTCTCTAAAGCAGAGTGTGTTTCTAGTAAGGCGAGCTAGCCTTTGTTTCCCAGTCCTAAATGGAGTTGAATCACATGCAGTTTCTGGTCCTACGAGCAAGAGTTGTTTTATGGTAAGAAGAGTCACTATTGCGCTGCCATTGCCATACACAGGACAAATAGCACTGGCTTCTGTTCCCAGCAAGTACAGTGTATTGGACTGAAGAGGATCTACTGTTCTTGTCAGGTTCCTAAGCAGAATTGAACTAGATATGGCCGTGTGTGTAGGAAGCACAGTTCTTTTGTTCTGAGCAAGCTCACTGCTCTGACCCCATAGGAAACACAGTAGAGTAGAAGAGTGCTCTTTTCTCAAAAGCAGAGTGTGTTTCTTATAAGGCGAGCTAGCGTTTGTTTCCCAGTCCTAAATGGAGTTGAATCCCATGCAGTTTCTGGTACTACGAACATGAGTTGTTTTCTGGTAAGAAGAGTCACTATTGCACTGCCATTGCCATAGACAGGAGAAATAGCACTGGCGTCTGTTCGCAGCCAATACAGTGTATTGGACTGAAGAGGATCTACTGTTCTTGTCAGGTACCTAAGCAGACTTGAAGTAGATATGGCCGTGTGTGTAGGAAGCACAGTTTTTTTGTTCTGAGCAAGCTCACTGTTCGGACCCCATAGGAAACACAGTAGAGTAGAAGAGTGCTTTTTTCTCAAAAGCAGAGTGTGTTTCTTGTAAGGCGAGCTAGTGTTTGTTTCCCTTTTCTAAATGGAGCTGAATCACATGCTGTTTCTGGTCCTAGGAGCAAGAGTTGTTTTCTGGTATGGAAAGTCACTATTGTGTTCCCATTGCCATACACAGTGCAAATAGCCCTCCCGTCTGTTCCCAGCAAGTACAGTGTATTGGAATGAAGAGGAGCTAGTCTTCTTCTCAGTTTCCTAAGCAGAGTTGAACTAGATATGGCCCGTATGTAGGAAGCACAGTTCTTTTTTTCTGAGCAAGCTCACTGTTCTGGCCCTATAGGAAATACAGTAGAGTAGAAGAGTGCTCTTTTCGCTAAAGCAGAGTGTGTTTCTTGTAAGGCGAGCTTGCGTTTATTTCCCAGTCCTAAATGGAGTGGAATCACATGCAGTTTCTGGTCCTATGAGCAAGAGTTGTTTTCTGGTAAGACGAGTCACTATTGTGCTCCAATTGGCATACACAGTGCAAATAGCACTCGCGTCTGTTCCCCGCAAGTACAGTGTATTGGACTGAAGAGGATCTACTGTTCTTGTCAGGTTCCGAAGCAGAGTTGAAGTAGATATGTCCCGTGTGTGTAGGAAGCACAGTTTTTTTGTTCTGAGCAAGCTCACTATTCAGACGCCATAGAAAACACAGTAGAGTAGAAGAGTGCTCTTTTCTCAAAAGCAGAGTGTGTTTCTTGTAAGGCGACCTAGCGTTTGTTTCCCAGTCCTAAATAGAGTTGAATCACATGCAGTTTCTGGTCCTACGAGGAAGAGTTGTTTTCTGGTAAGGAAAGTCACTATTGCGCTTCCATTGCCATACACAGTGCAAATAGCACTCGCGTCTGTTCCCAGCATGTACAGTGTTTCGGACTGAAGAGGAGCTACTGTTCTTGTCAGTTTCCTAAGCAGAGTTGAACTAGATATGGCCGTGTGTGTAGGAAGAACAGTTCTTATGTTCTGAGCAAGCTCACTGTTCTGGCCCTATAGGAAACAGAGTAGAATAGATGAGTGCTTTTTTCTCTAAAGCAGAGTGTGTTTCTTGTAAGGCGAGCTAGCGTTTGTTTCCTAGTCCTAAATGGAGTTGAATCACAAGCAGTTTCTGGTCCTACGAACAAGAGTTGTTTTCTGGTAAGGAAAGTCACTATTGTGCTCCCATTGCCATACACAGTGCAAAAAGCACTTGCGTCTGTTCCCAACAATACAGTGTATTGGACTGAATAGGAGCTACTGTTCTTGTCAGTTTCCTAAGCATAGTTGAACTAGATATGGCCCATGTGTGTAGGAAGCACAGTTATTATATTCTGAGCAAGCTCACTCTTCTGGACCTATAGGAATCACAGTAGAGTAGAAGAGTGCTCTTTTCTCTAAAGCAGAGTGTATTTCTCGTAAGGCGAGCTCGCGTTTGTTTCCCAGTCCTAAGTGGAGTTGAGTCACATGCAGTTTTTTGTTCTATGAGCAAGAGTTGTTTTCTGGTAATACGAGTCACTATTGTGCTCCAATTGCCGTACACAATGCAAATAGCACTGGTGTCTGTTCCCAGTAAGTACAGTGTATTGGACTGAATAAGATCTACTGTTCTTGTCAGTTTCCTAAGCAGAGTTGAAATAGATGTGGCCAGTGTGTGTAGGAAGCACAGTTCTTTTGTTCTGAGCAAGCTCACTGTTCGGACCCCATAGGAAACACAGTAGAGTAGAAGAGTGCTCTTTTCTCAAAAGCAGAGTGTGTTTTTTGTAAGGCAAGCTAGCGTTTGTTTCCCAGTCCTAAATGGAGTTAAATCACATGCTGTTTGTGGTCCTACGAGCAAGAGTTGTATTCTGGTAAGGAAAGTCACTATTGTGCTCCCTTTGCCATACACAGTGCAAATAGCACTCGCGTCTTTTCCCAGCAAGTACAGTGTATTGGACTGAAGAGGATCTACTGTTCTTGTCAGGATCCTAAGCAGAGTTGAACTATATATGGCCCGTATGTGTAGGAAGCTCAGTTATTATATTCTGAGCAAGCTCACTCTTCTGGACCTATAGGAAACACAGTAGAGTAGAAGAGTGCTCTTTTCTCTAAAGCAGAGTGTATTTCACGTAAGGCGAGCTCCCGTTTGTTTCCCAGTACTAAATGGAGTTGAGTCACAGGCAATTTTTGGTCCTATGAGCAAGAGATGTTTTCTGGTAAGAAGAGTCACTATTGCATTCCAAATGCCATACACAGGACAAATAGCACTCGCGTCTTTTCCCAGAAAGTACAGTGCATTGGAATAATTAGGAGCTACTGTTCTTGTCAGTTTCCTAAGCAGAGTTGAACTAGATATGGCCCATGTGTGTAGGAAGCACAGTTCTTATGTTCTGAGCAAGCCCACTGTTCTGGCCCTATATGAAACACAGCAGAGTAGAAGAGTGCTCTTTTCTCAAAAGCAGAGTGTGTTCCTTGTAAGGTGAGCTAGCGTTTGTTTCCTAGTCCTAAATGGACTTGAATCACATGCAGTTTCTGGTCCTACGAACAAGAGTTGTTTTCTGGTAAGGAAAGTCACTATTGCGCTCTCATTGCTATACACAGGGCAAATAGCACTCGCGTCTTTTCCCAGCAAGT
The DNA here is from genome assembly GCF_949786415.1 of Peromyscus eremicus. Classification (NCBI taxonomy): domain Eukaryota; kingdom Metazoa; phylum Chordata; class Mammalia; order Rodentia; family Cricetidae; genus Peromyscus; species Peromyscus eremicus. Next base: position 38,068 of record NW_026737051.1, on the reverse strand, counting down.
ACAGTGTATTGGAGTGAAGAGGAGCTACTTTCTTGTCAGTTTCCTAAGCAGAGTTGAACTAGATATGGTCCGTGTGTGTAGGAAAAACAGTTCTTTTGTTCTGGGCAAGCTCACAGTTTGGTCCCCATAGGAAACACAGTAGAGTAGACGAGTGCTCTTTTCTCCAAAGCAGAGTGTGTTTCTTGTAAGCGAGCTAGTGTTTGTTTCCCATTCCTAAATGGAGTTGAATCACATACAGTTTCTGGTCCTACGAGCAAGAGTTGTTTTCTGGTAAGGAAAGTCACTATTGTGTTCCCATTGCCATACACAGTGCAAATAGCCCTCCCGTCTGTTCCCAGCAAGTACAGTGTATTGGAATGAAGAGGAGCTACTCTTCTTCTCAGTTTCCTAAGCAGAGTTGAACTAGATATGGCCCGTGTGTAGGAAGCACAGTTCTTTTTTTCTGAGCAAGCTCACTGTTCTGGCCCTATAGGAAATACAGTAGAGTAGAAGAATGCTCTTTTCTCAAAAGCAGAGTGTGTTCCTTGTAAAGCGAGCTAGAGTTTGTTTCCCAGTCCTAAATGGATTTGAGTCACATGCAGTTTTTTGTCCTACGAGCAAGAGTTGTTTTCTGGTTAGAGGAGTCACTATTGTGCTCCAATTGCCATACACAGTGCAAATAGCACTGGCGTCTGTTTCCAGCAAGTACAGTGTATTGGACTGAAAAGGATCTACTGTTCTTGTCAGTTTCCTAAGCAGAGTTGAACTAGATATGGCCCATGTGTGTAGGAAGCACAGTTCTTTTGTTCTGAGCAAGCTCACTGTTCGGACCCCATAGGAAAAACTGTAGAGTAGAAGAGTGCTCTTTTCTCAAAAGCAGAGTGTGTTTCATGTAAGCCGAGCTAGCATTTGTTTCCCAGTCCTAAACTGATTTGAGTCACATGCAGTGTTTTGTCCTACGAGCAAGAGTTGTTTTCTGGTAAGACGAGTCACTACTGTGCTCCAATTGCCATACACAGTGCAAATAGCACTCACGTCTGTTCTCAGCAAGTACAGTGTATCGGACTGAGGCGGAGCTACTGTTCTTGTCAGTTTCCTAAGCAGAGTTGAACTAGATATGGCTCGTGTGTGTAGGAAGCACAGTTATTATGTTCTGAGCAAGCTCACTGTTCTGGCCCTATAGGAAACACAGTAGAGTAGAAGAGTGTTCTTTTCTCAAAAGCAGAGTGTGTTTCTTATAACGCGAGCTAGCGTTTGTTTCCCAGTCCTAAATGGAGTGGAATCACATGCAGTTTCTGGTCCTACGAGCAAGAGTTGTTTTCTGGTAAGGAAAGTCACTATTGCGCTCCCATTGCCATATACAGTGCAAATAGCACTCGCGTCTCTCCCAGTAAGTACAGTGTATCGGACTGAAGAGGAGCTACTGTTCTTGTCATTTTCCTAAGCAGAGTTGAACTAGATATGGCCCGTGTGTGTAGGAAGCACAGTTCTTTTGTTCTGAGCAAGCTCACTGTTCTAGCCCTATAGGAAACACAGTAGAGTAGAAGAGTGCTCTTTTCTCTAAAGCAGAGTGTGTTTCTAGTAAGGCGAGCTAGCCTTTGTTTCCCAGTCCTAAATGGAGTTGAATCACATGCAGTTTCTGGTCCTACGAGCAAGAGTTGTTTTATGGTAAGAAGAGTCACTATTGCGCTGCCATTGCCATACACAGGACAAATAGCACTGGCTTCTGTTCCCAGCAAGTACAGTGTATTGGACTGAAGAGGATCTACTGTTCTTGTCAGGTTCCTAAGCAGAATTGAACTAGATATGGCCGTGTGTGTAGGAAGCACAGTTCTTTTGTTCTGAGCAAGCTCACTGCTCTGACCCCATAGGAAACACAGTAGAGTAGAAGAGTGCTCTTTTCTCAAAAGCAGAGTGTGTTTCTTATAAGGCGAGCTAGCGTTTGTTTCCCAGTCCTAAATGGAGTTGAATCCCATGCAGTTTCTGGTACTACGAACATGAGTTGTTTTCTGGTAAGAAGAGTCACTATTGCACTGCCATTGCCATAGACAGGAGAAATAGCACTGGCGTCTGTTCGCAGCCAATACAGTGTATTGGACTGAAGAGGATCTACTGTTCTTGTCAGGTACCTAAGCAGACTTGAAGTAGATATGGCCGTGTGTGTAGGAAGCACAGTTTTTTTGTTCTGAGCAAGCTCACTGTTCGGACCCCATAGGAAACACAGTAGAGTAGAAGAGTGCTTTTTTCTCAAAAGCAGAGTGTGTTTCTTGTAAGGCGAGCTAGTGTTTGTTTCCCTTTTCTAAATGGAGCTGAATCACATGCTGTTTCTGGTCCTAGGAGCAAGAGTTGTTTTCTGGTATGGAAAGTCACTATTGTGTTCCCATTGCCATACACAGTGCAAATAGCCCTCCCGTCTGTTCCCAGCAAGTACAGTGTATTGGAATGAAGAGGAGCTAGTCTTCTTCTCAGTTTCCTAAGCAGAGTTGAACTAGATATGGCCCGTATGTAGGAAGCACAGTTCTTTTTTTCTGAGCAAGCTCACTGTTCTGGCCCTATAGGAAATACAGTAGAGTAGAAGAGTGCTCTTTTCGCTAAAGCAGAGTGTGTTTCTTGTAAGGCGAGCTTGCGTTTGTTTCCCAGTCCTAAATGGAGTGGAATCACATGCAGTTTCTGGTCCTATGAGCAAGAGTTGTTTTCTGGTAAGACGAGTCACTATTGTGCTCCAATTGGCATACACAGTGCAAATAGCACTCGCGTCTGTTCCCCGCAAGTACAGTGTATTGGACTGAAGAGGATCTACTGTTCTTGTCAGGTTCCGAAGCAGAGTTGAAGTAGATATGTCCCGTGTGTGTAGGAAGCACAGTTTTTTTGTTCTGAGCAAGCTCACTATTCAGACGCCATAGAAAACACAGTAGAGTAGAAGAGTGCTCTTTTCTCAAAAGCAGAGTGTGTTTCTTGTAAGGCGACCTAGCGTTTGTTTCCCAGTCCTAAATAGAGTTGAATCACATGCAGTTTCTGGTCCTACGAGGAAGAGTTGTTTTCTGGTAAGGAAAGTCACTATTGCGCTTCCATTGCCATACACAGTGCAAATAGCACTCGCGTCTGTTCCCAGCATGTACAGTGTTTCGGACTGAAGAGGAGCTACTGTTCTTGTCAGTTTCCTAAGCAGAGTTGAACTAGATATGGCCGTGTGTGTAGGAAGAACAGTTCTTATGTTCTGAGCAAGCTCACTGTTCTGGCCCTATAGGAAACAGAGTAGAATAGATGAGTGCTTTTTTCTCTAAAGCAGAGTGTGTTTCTTGTAAGGCGAGCTAGCGTTTGTTTCCTAGTCCTAAATGGAGTTGAATCACAAGCAGTTTCTGGTCCTACGAACAAGAGTTGTTTTCTGGTAAGGAAAGTCACTATTGTGCTCCCATTGCCATACACAGTGCAAAAAGCACTTGCGTCTGTTCCCAACAATACAGTGTATTGGACTGAATAGGAGCTACTGTTCTTGTCAGTTTCCTAAGCATAGTTGAACTAGATATGGCCCATGTGTGTAGGAAGCACAGTTATTATATTCTGAGCAAGCTCACTCTTCTGGACCTATAGGAATCACAGTAGAGTAGAAGAGTGCTCTTTTCTCTAAAGCAGAGTGTATTTCTCGTAAGGCGAGCTCGCGTTTGTTTCCCAGTCCTAAGTGGAGTTGAGTCACATGCAGTTTTTTGTTCTATGAGCAAGAGTTGTTTTCTGGTAATACGAGTCACTATTGTGCTCCAATTGCCGTACACAATGCAAATAGCACTGGTGTCTGTTCCCAGTAAGTACAGTGTATTGGACTGAATAAGATCTACTGTTCTTGTCAGTTTCCTAAGCAGAGTTGAAATAGATGTGGCCAGTGTGTGTAGGAAGCACAGTTCTTTTGTTCTGAGCAAGCTCACTGTTCGGACCCCATAGGAAACACAGTAGAGTAGAAGAGTGCTCTTTTCTCAAAAGCAGAGTGTGTTTTTTGTAAGGCAAGCTAGCGTTTGTTTCCCAGTCCTAAATGGAGTTAAATCACATGCTGTTTGTGGTCCTACGAGCAAGAGTTGTATTCTGGTAAGGAAAGTCACTATTGTGCTCCCTTTGCCATACACAGTGCAAATAGCACTCGCGTCTTTTCCCAGCAAGTACAGTGTATTGGACTGAAGAGGATCTACTGTTCTTGTCAGGATCCTAAGCAGAGTTGAACTATATATGGCCCGTATGTGTAGGAAGCTCAGTTATTATATTCTGAGCAAGCTCACTCTTCTGGACCTATAGGAAACACAGTAGAGTAGAAGAGTGCTCTTTTCTCTAAAGCAGAGTGTATTTCACGTAAGGCGAGCTCCCGTTTGTTTCCCAGTACTAAATGGAGTTGAGTCACAGGCAATTTTTGGTCCTATGAGCAAGAGATGTTTTCTGGTAAGAAGAGTCACTATTGCATTCCAAATGAGATACACAGGACAAATAGCACTCGCGTCTTTTCCCAGAAAGTACAGTGCATTGGAATAATTAGGAGCTACTGTTCTTGTCAGTTTCCTAAGCAGAGTTGAACTAGATATGGTCCGTGTGTGTAGGAAGCACAGTTCTTTTGTTCTGAGCAAGCTCACTGTGTGGACCCCATAGGAAACACAGTAGAGTAGAAGAGTGCTCTTTTCTCTAAAGCAGAGTGTGTTTCTTGTAAGGCGAGCTTGCGTTTGTTTCCCAGTCCTAAATGGAGTGGAATCACATGCAGTTTCTGGTCCTACGAGCAAGAGTTGTTTTCTGGTAAGGAAAGTCACTATTGCGCTCCCATTGCCATACACAGTGCAAATAGCACATGCGTCTGTTAGCAGCAAATACAGTGTATTGGAGTGAAGAGGAGCTACTGTTCTTGTCATTTTCCTAAGCAGAGTTGAACTAGATATGGTCCGTGTGTGTAGGAAGAACAGTTCTTTTGTTCTGGGCAAGCTCACAGTTTGGACCCCATAGGAAACACAGTAGAGTAGAAGAGTGCTCTTTTCTCTAAAGCAGAGTGTGTTTCTAGTAAGGAGAACTAGCGTTTGTTTCCCAGTTTTAAATGGAGTTGAATATCACACAGTTTCTGGTACTACGATCAAGAGTTGTTTTCTGGTAAGAAGAGTCACTATTGCACTGCCATTGCCATAGACAGGACAAATAGCACTGGCGTCTGTTCGCAGCCAATACAGTGTATTGGACTGAAGAGGATCTACTGTTCTTGTCAGGTTCCTAAGCAGACTTGAAGTAGATATGGCCGTGTGTGTAGGAAGCACAGTTTTTTTGTTCTGAGCAAGCTCACTGTTCGAACCCCATAGGAAACACAGTAGAGTAGAAGAGTGCTTTTTTCTCAAAAGCAGAGTGTGTTTCTTGTAAGGCGAGCTAGTGTTTGTTTCCCTTTCCTAAATGGAGTTGAATCATATACAGTTTCTGGTCCTACGAGCAAGAGTTGTTTTCTGGTAAGGAAAGTCACTATTGTGTTCCCGTTGCCATACACAGTGCAAATAGCCCTCCCGTCTGTTCCCAGCAAGTACAGTGTATTGGAATGAAGAGGAGCTACTCTTCTTCTCAGTTTCCTAAGCAGAGTTGAACTAGATATGGCCCGTGTGTAGGAAGCACAGTTCTTTTTTTCTGAGCAAGCTCACTGTTCTGGCCCTATAGGAAATACAGTAGAGTAGAAGAATGCTCTTTTCTCAAAAGCAGAGTGTGTTTCTTGTAAAGCGAGCTAGAGTTTGTTTCCCAGTCCTAAATGGATTTGAGTCACATGCAGTTTTTTCTCCTACGAGCAAGAGTTGTTTTCTGGTTAGAGGAGTCACTATTGTGCTCCAATTGCCATACACAGTGCAAATAGCACTGGCGTCTGTTCCCAGCAAGTACAGTGTATTGGACTGAAAAGGATCTACTGTTCTTGTCAGGTTCCTAAGCAGAATTGAACTCGATATGGCCGTGTGTGTAGGAAGCACAGTTCTTTTGTTCTGAGCAAGCTCACTGTTCGGACCCCATAGGAAACACAGTAGAGTAGAAGAGTGCTCTTTTCTCAAAAGCAGAGTGTGTTTCTTATAAGGCGAGCTAGTGTTTGTTTCCCAGTCCTAAATGGAGTTGAATCACATGCAGTTTCTGGTCCTACGAGCAAGAGTTGTTTTCTGGTAAGGAAAGTCACTGTTGCGCTCCCATTGCCATACACAGAGCAAAGAGCTCTCGCGTCTGTTCCCAACAAGAACAGTGTATCGGACTGAAGAGGAGCTACTGTTCTTGTCAGTTTCCTAAGCAGAGATGAACTAGATATGGCCCGTGTGTGTAGGAAGCACAGTTCTTATGTTCTGAGCAAACTCACTGTTTGGACCCCATAGGAAACACAGTAGAGTAGCAGAGAGCTCTTTTCTCTAAAGCAGAGTGTGTTTCTTGGAAGGCAAGCTAGCGTTAGTTTCCCAGTCCTAAATGGATTTGAGTCACATGCAGTTTTTTGTCCTACGAGCAAGATTTGTTTTCTGGTAAGACGAATCACTATTGTGCTCCAAATGGCATACACAGTGCAAATAGCACTCGCGTCTGTTCCCCGCAAGTACAGTGTATTGGAATGAAGAGGAGCTACTCTTCTTCTCAGTTTCCTAAGCAGAGTTGAACTAGATATGGCCCGTGTGTAGGAAGCACAGTTCTTTTTTTCTGAGCAAGCTCACTGTTCTGGCCCTATAGGAAATACAGTAGAGTAGAAGAATGCTCTTTTCTCAAAAGCAGAGTGTGTTCCTTGTAAAGCGAGCTAGAGTTTGTTTCCCAGTCCTAAATGGATTTGAGTCACATGCAGTTTTTTGTCCTACGAGCAAGAGTTGTTTTCTGGTTAGAGGAGTCACTATTGTGCTCCAATTGCCATACACAGTGCAAATAGCACTGGCGTCTGTTCCCAGCAAGTACAGTGTATTGGACTGAAAAGGATCTACTGTTCTTGTCAGTTTCCTAAGCAGAGTTGAACTATATATGGCCCATGTGTATAGGAAGCACAGTTCTTTTGTTCTGAGCAAGCTCACTGTTCGGACCACATAGGAAACACTGTAGAGTAGAAGAGTGCTCTTTTCTCAAAAGCAGAGTGTGTTTCATGTAAGCCAAGCTAGCTTTTGTTTCCCAGTCCTAAACTGAGTTGAGTCACATTCAGTTTTTTGTCCTACGAGCAAGAGTTGTTTTCTGGTAAGACGAGTCACTATTTTGCTCCAATTGCCATACACAGTGCAAATAGCACTCACGTCTGTTCTCAGCAAGTACAGTGTATCAGACTGAAGCGGAGCTACTGTTCTTGTCAGTTTTCTAAGCAGAGTTGAACTAGATATGGCCCGTGTGTGTAGGAAACACAGTTATTATGTTCTGAGCAAGCTCACTGTTCTGGCCCTATAGGAAACACAGTAGAGTAGAAGAGTGTTCTTTTCTCAAAAGCAGAGTGTGTTTCTTATAAGGCGAGCTAGCGTTTGTTTCCCAGTCCTAAATGGAGTGGAATCACATGCAGTTTCTGGTCCTACGAGCAAGAGTTGTTTTCTGGTAAGGAAAGTCACTATTGCGCTCCCATTGCCATATACAGTGCAAATAGCACTCGCGTCTCTCCCAGTAAGTACAGTGTATCGGACTGAAGTGGAGCTACTGTTCTTGTCAGTTTCCTAAGCACAGTTGAATTAGATATGGCCCGTGTGTAGGAAGCACAGTTCTTTTGTTCTGAGCAAGCTCACTGTTCTGGCCCTATAGGAAACACAGTAGAGTAGAATAGTGCTCTTTTCTCTAAAGCAGAGTGTGTTTCTTGTAAGGCGAGCTAGCCTTTGTTTCCCAGTCCTAAATGGAGTTGAATCACATGCAGTTTCTGGTCCTACGAGCAAGAGTTGTTTTATGGTAAGAAGAGTCACTATTGCGCTGCCATTGCCATACATAGGACAAATAGCACTGGCTTCTGTTCCCAGCAAGTACAGTGTATTGGACTGAAGAGGAGCTACTGTTCTTGTCAGGTTCCTAAGCAGAATTGAACTAGATATGGTCGTGTGTGTAGGAAGCACAGTTCTTTTGTTCTGAGCAAGCTCACTGTTCGGACCCCATAGGAAACACAGTAGAGTAGAAGAGTGCTCTTTTCTCAAAAGCAGAGTATGTTTCTTATAAGGCGAGCTAGCGTTTGTTTCCCAGTCCTAAATGGAGTTGAATCCCATGCTGTTTCTGGTACTACGATCATGAGTTGTTTTCTGGTAAGAAGAGTCACTATTGCACTGCCATTGCCATAGACAGGACAAATAGCACTGGCGTCTGTTCGCAGCCAATACAGTGTATTGGACTGAAGAGGATCTACTGTTCTCGTCAGGTTCCTAAGCAGAGTTGAAGTAGATATGGCCGTGTGTGTAGGAAGCACAGTTTTTTTGTTCTGAGCAAGCTCACTGTTCGGACCCCATAAGAAACACAGTAGAGTAGAAGAGTGCTTTTTTCTCAAAAGCAGAGAGTGTTTCTTGTAAGCGAGCTAGTGTTTGTTTCCCATTCCTAAATGGAGTTGAATCACATACAGTTTCTGGTCCTACGAGCAAGAGTTGTTTTCTGGTAAGGAAAGTCACTATTGTGTTCCCATTACCATACACAGTGCAAATAGCCCTCCCGTCTGTTCCCAGCAAGCACAGTGTATTGGAATGAAGAGGAGCTACTCTTCTTCTCAGTTTCCTAAGCAGAGTTGAACTAGATATGGCCCGTGTGTAGGAAGCACAGTTCTTTTTTTCTGAGCAAGCTCACTGTTCTGGCCCTATAGGAAATACAGTAGAGTAGAAGAATGCTCTTTTCTCAAAAGCAGAGTGTGTTCCTTGTAAAGCGAGCTAGAGTTTGTTTCCCAGTCCTAAATGGATTTGAGTCACATGCAGTTTTTGGTCCTACGAGCAAGAGTTGTTTTCTGGTTAGAGGAGTCACTATTGTGCTCCAATTGCCATACACTGTGCAAATAGCACTGGCGTCTGTTTCCAGCAAGTACAGTGTATTGGAATGAAAAGGATCTACTGTTCTTGTCAGTTTCCTAAGCAGAGTTGAACTAGATATGGCCCATGTGTGTAGGAAGCACAGTTCTTTTGTTCTGAGCAAGCTCACTGTTCAGACCCCATAGGAAACACTGTAGAGTAGAAGAGTGCTCTTTTCTCAAAAGCAGAGTGTGTTTCATGTAAGCCGAGCTAGCGTTTGTTTCCCAGTCCTAAACTGAGTTGAGTCACATGCAGTTTTTTGTCCTATGAGCAAGAGTTGTTTTCTGGTAAGATGAGTCACTTCTGTGCTCCAATTGCCATACACAGTGCAAATAGCACTCACGTCTGTTCTCAGCAAGTACAGTGTATCGGACTGAAGCGGAGCTACTGTTCTTGTCAGTTTCCTAAGCAGAGTTGAACTAGATATGACTCGTGTGTGTAGGAAGCACAGTTATTATGTTCTGAGCAAGCTCACTGTTCTGGCCCTTTAGGAAACACAGTAGAGTAGAAGAGTGTTCTTTTCTCAAAAGCAGAGTGTGTTTCTTATAACGCGAGCTAGCGTTTGTTTCCCAGTCCTAAATGGAGTGGAATCACATGCCGTTTCTGGTCCTACGAGCAAGAGTTGTTTTGTGGTAAGGAAAGTCACTATTGCGCTCCCATTGCCATATACAGTGCAAATAGCACTCACGTCTCTCCCAGTAAGTACAGTGTATCGGACTGAAGAGGAGCTACTGTTCTTGTCAGTTTCCTAAGCAGAGTTGAACTAGATATGTCCCGTGTGTAGGAAGCACAGTTCTTTTGTTCTGAGCAAGCTCACTGTTCTAGCCCTACAGGAAACACAGTAGAGTAGAAGAGTGCTCTTTTCTCTAAAGCAGAGTGTGTTTCTAGTAAGGCGACCTAGCCTTTGTTTCCCAGTCCTAAATGGAGTTGAATCACATGCAGTTTCTGGTCCTACGAGCAAGAGTTGTTTTATGGTAAGAAGAGTCACTATTTCGCTGCCATTGCCATACACAGGACAAATAGCACTGGCTTCTGTTCCCAGCAAGTACAGTGTATTGGACTGAAGAGGATCTACTGTTCTTGTCAGGTTCCTAAGCAGAATTGAACTAGATATGGCTGTGTGTGTAGGAAGCACAGTTCTTTTATTCTGAGCAAGCTCACTGTTCAGACCCCATAGGAAACACAGTAGAGTAGAAGAGTGCTCTTTTCTCTAAAGCAGAGTGTGTTTCTTATAAGGCGAGCTAGCGTTTGTTTCCCAGTCCTAAATGGAGTTGAATCCCATGCAGTTTCTGGTACTACGATCATGAGTTGTTTTCTGGTAAGAAGAGTCACTATTGCACTGCCATTGCCATAGACAGGACAAATAGCACTGGCGTCTGTTCGCAGCCAATACAGTGTATTGGACTGAAGAGGATCTACTGTTCTTGTCAGGTTCCTAAGCAGAGTTGAAGTAGATATGGCCGTGTGTGTAGGAATCACAGTTTTTTTGTTCTGAGCAAGGTCACTGTTCGGACCCCTTAAGAAACACAGTAGAGTAGAAGAGTGCTTTTTTCTCAAAAGCAGAGAGTGTTTCTTGTAAGCGAGCTAGTGTTTGTTTCCCATTCCTAAATGGAGTTGAATCACATACAGTTTCTGGTCTTACGAGCAAGAGTTGTTTTCTGGTAAGGAAAGTCACTATTGTGTTCCCATTGCCATACACAGTGCAAATAGCCCTCCCGTCTGTTCCCAGCAAGTACAGTGTATTGGAATGAAGAGGAGCTACTCTTCTTCTCAGTTTCCTAAGCAGAGTTGAACTAGATATGGCCCGTGTGTAGGAAGCACAGTTCTTTTTTTCTGAGCAAGCTCATTGTTCTGGCCCTGTAGGAAATACAGTAGAGTAGAAGAGTGCTCTTTTCTCAAAAGCAGAGTGTGTTCCTTGTAAAGCGAGCTAGAGTTTGTTTCCCAGTCCTAAATGGATTTGAGTCACATGCAGTTTTTTGTCCTACGAGCAAGAGTTGTTTTCTGGTTAGAGGAGTCACTATTGTGCTCCAATTGCCATACACAGTGCAAATAGCACTGGCGTCTGTTTCCAGCAAGTACAGTGTATTGGACTGAAGAGGATCTACTGTTCTTGTCAGTTTCCTAAGCAGAGTTGAACTAGATATGGCCCGTGTGTGTAGGAAGCACAGTTCTTTTGTTCTGAGCAAGCTCACTGTTCAGACCCCATAGGAAACACTGTAGAGTAGAAGAGTGCTTTTTTCTCAAAAGCAGAGTGTGTTTCTTGTAAGGCGAGCTAGTGTTTGTTTCCCTTTCCTAAATGGAGTTGAATCACATACAGTTTCTAGTCCTACGAGCAAGAGTTGTTTTCTGGTAAGGAAAGTCACTATTGTGTTCCCATTGCCATACACAGTGCAAATAGCCCTCCCGTCTGTTCCCAGCAAGTACAGTGTATTGGAATGAAGAGGAGCTAGTCTTCTTCTCAGTTTCCTAAGCAGAGTTGAACTATATATGGCCCGTGTGTAGGAAGCACAGTTCTTTTTTTCTGAGCAAGCTCACTGTTCTGGCCCTATAGGAAATACAGTAGAGTAGAAGAGTGCTCTTTTCTCTAAAGCAGAGTGTGTTTCTTGGAAGACAAGCTAGCGTTAGTTTCCAAGTCCTAAATGGATTTGAGTCACATGCAGGTTTTTGTCCTACGAGCAAGAGTTGTTTTCTGGTAAGACGAGTCACTATTGTGCTCCAATTGGCATACACAGTGCAAATAGCACTCGCGTCTGTTCCCCGCAAGTACAGTGTATTGGACTGAAGAGGATCTACTGTTCTTGTCAGGTTCCGAAGCAGAGTTGAAGTAGATATGTCCCGTGTGTGTAGGAAGCACAGTTTTTTTGTTCTGAGCAAGCTCACTATTCAGACGCCATAGAAAACACAGTAGAGTAGAAGAGTGCTCTTTTCTCAAAAGCAGAGTGTGTTTCTTGTAAGGCGAGCTAGCGTTTGTTTCCCAGTCCTAAATAGAGTTGAATCACATGCAGTTTCTGGTCCTACGAGGAAGAGTTGTTTTCTGGTAAGGAAAGTCACTATTGTGCTCCCATTGCCATACACAGTGCAAATAGCACTCGCGTCTGTTCCCAGCATGTACAGTGTATCGGACTGAAGAGGAGCTACTGTTCTTGTCAGTTTCCTAAGCAGAGTTGAACTAGATATGGCCGTGTGTGTAGGAAGCACAGTTCTTATGTTCTGAGCAAGCTCACTGTTCTGGCCCTATAGGAAACAGAGTAGAATAGATGAGTGCTTTTTTCTCTAAAGCAGAGTGTGTTTCTTGTAACGCGAGCTAGCGTTTGTTTCCTAGTCCTAAATGGAGTTGAATCACATGCAGTTTCTGGTCCTACGAACAAGAGTTGTTTTCTGGTAAGGAAAGTCACTATTGTGCTCCCATTGCCATACACAGTGCAAATAGCACTTGCGTCTGTTCCCAACAATACAGTGTATTGGACTGAATAGGAGGTACTGTTCTTGTCAGTTTCCTAAGCATAGTTGAACTAGATATGGCCCGTGTGTGTAGGAAGCACAGTTATTATATTCTGAGCAAGCTCACTCTTCTGGACCTATAGGAATCACAGTAGAGTAGAAGAGTGCTCTTTTCTCTAAAGCAGAGTGTATTTCTTGTAAGGTTAGCTCGCGTTTGTTTCCCAGTCCTAAGTGGAGTTGAGTCACATGCAGTTTTTTGTCCTATGAGCAAGAGTTGTTTTCTGGTAAGACGAGTCACTATTGTGCTCCAATTGCCGTACACAATGCAAATAGCACTGGTGTCTGTTCCCAGTAAGTACAGTGTATTGGACTGAATAGGATCTACTGTTCTTGTCAGTTTCCTAAGCAGAGTTGAAATAGATATGGCCAGTGTGTGTAGGAAGCACAGTTCTTTTGTTCTGAGCAAGCTCACTGTTCGGACCCCATAGGAAACACAGTAGAGTAGAAGAGTGCTCTTTTCTCAAAAGCAGAGTGTGTTTTTTGTAAGGCAAGCTAGCGTTTGTTTCCCAGTCCTAAATGGAGTTGAATCACATGCTGTTTGTGGTCCTACGAGCAAGAGTTGTATTCTGGTAAGGAAAGTCACTATTGTGCTCCCTTTGCCATACACAGTGCAAATAGCACTCGCGTCTTTTCCCAGCAAGTACAGTGTATTGGAATGAAGAGGACCTACTGTCTTGTCAGGTTCCTAAGCAGAGTTGAACTATATATGGCCCGTATGTGTAGGAAGCTCAGTTATTATATTCTGAGCAAGCTCACTCTTCTGGACCTATAGGAAACACAGTAGAGTAGAAGAGTGCTCTTTTCTCTAAAGCAGAGTGTATTTCCCGTAAGGTGAGCTCGCGTTTGTTTCCCAGTACTAAATGGAGTTGAGTCACAGGCAGTTTTTGGTCCTATGAGCAAGAGATGTTTTCTGGTAAGAAGAGTCACTGTTGCATTCCAAATGCCATACACAGGACAAATAGCACTCGCGTCTTTTCCCAGAAAGTACAGTGCATTGGAATAATTAGGAGCTACTGTTCTTGTCAGTTTCCTAAGCAGAGTTGAACTAGATATGGTCCGTGTGTGTAGGAAGCACAGTTCTTTTGTTCTGAGCAAGCTCACTGTGTGGACCCCATAGGAAACACAGTAGAGTAGAAGAGTGCTCTTTTCTCTAAAGCAGAGTGTGTTTCTTGTAAGGCGAGCTTGCGTTTGTTTCCCAGTCCTAAATGGAGTGGAATCACATGCAGTTTCTGGTCCTACGAGCAAGAGTTGTTTTCTGGTAAGGAAAGTCACTATTGCGCTCCCATTGCCATACACAGTGCAAATAGCACATGCGTCTGTTAGCAGCAAGTACAGTGTATTGGAGTGAAGAGGAGCTACTATTCTTGTCATTTTCCTAAGCAGAGTTGAACTAGACATGGTCCGTGTGTGTAGGAAGAACAGTTCTTTTGTTCTGGGCAAGCTCACAGTTTGGACCCCATAGGAAACACAGTAGAGTAGAAGAGTGCTCTTTTCTCTAAAGCAGAGTGTGTTTCAAGTAAGGAGAACTAGCGTTTGTTTCCCAGTTTTAAATGGAGTTGAATCCCACGCAGTTTCTGGTACTACGATCAAGAGTTGTTTTCTGGTAAGAAGAGTCACTATTGCACTGCCATTGCCATAGACAGGACAAATAGCACTGGCGTCTGTTCGCAGCCAATACAGTGTAGTGGACTGAAGAGGATCTACTGTTCTTGTCAGGTTCCTAAGCAGACTTGAACTAGATATGGCCCGTGTGTAGGAAGCACAGTTCTTTTTTTCTGAGCAAGCTCACTGTTCTGGCCCTATAGGAAATACAGTATAGTAGAAGAATGCTCTTTTCTCAAAAACAGAGTGTGTTTCTTGTAAAGCGAGCTAGAGTTTGTGTCCCAGTCCTAAATGGATTTGAGTCACATGCAGTTTTTTGTCCTACGAGCAAGAGTTGTTTTCTGGTTAGAGGAGTCACTATTGTGCTCCAATTGCCATACACATTGCAAATAGCACTGGCGTCTGTTCCCAGCAAGTACAGTGTATTGGACTGAAAAGGATCTACTGTTCTTGTCAGTTTCCTAAGCAGAGTTGGACTAGATATGGCCCATGTGTGTAGGAAGCACAGTTCTTTTGTTCTGAGAAGCTCACTGTTCGGAACCCATAGGAAAAACTGTAGAGTAGAACAGTGCTCTTTTCTCAAAAGCAGAGTGTGTTTCATGTAAGGCGAGCTAGCGTTTGTTTCCCAGTCTTAAATTGAGTTGAGTCACATGCAGTTTTTTGTCCTACGAGCAAGAGTTGTTTTCTGGTAAGACGAGTCACTATTGTGCTCCAATTGCCATACACAGTGCAAATAGCCCTCCCGTCTGTTCCCAGCAAGTACAGTGTATTGGACTGAAGAGGAGCTACTCTTCTTCTCAGTTTCCTAAGCAGAGTTGAACTAGATATGGCCCGTGTGTAGGAAGCACAGTTCTTTTTTTCTGAGCAAGCTCACTGTTCTGGCCCTATAGGAAATACAGTAGAGTAGAAGAGTGCTCTTTTCTCTAAAGCAGAGTGTGTTTCTTGTAAGGCGAGCTTGTGTTTGTTTCCCAGTCCTAAATGGATTGGAATCACATGCAGTTTCTGGTCCTTCGAGCAAGAGTTGTTTTCTGGTAAGGAAAGTCACTATTGCGCTCCCTTTGCCATACACAGTGCAAATAGCACATGCGTCTGTTCCCAGCAAGTACAGTGTATTGGAATGATTAGGCGCTACTGTTCTTGTCAGTTTCCTAAGCAGAGTTGAACTAGATATGGTCCGTGTGTGTAGGAAGAACAGTTCTTTTATTCTGGGCAAGCTCACAGTTTGGACCCCATAGGAAACACAGTAGAGTAGACAAGTGCTCTTTTCTCTAAAGCAGAGTGTGTTTCTTGTAAGGAGAACTAGCGTTTGTTTCCCAGTTTTAAATGGAGTTGAATCCCATGCAGTTTCTGGTACTACGATCAAGAGTTGTTTTCTGGTAAGAAGAGTCACTATTGCACTGCCATTGCCATAGACAGGACAAATAGCACTGGCGTCTGTTCGCAGCAAATACAGTGTATTGGACTGAAGAGGATCTACTGTTCTTGTCAGGTTCCTAAGCAGAGTTGAAGTAGATATGGCCGTGTGTGTAGGAAGCACAGTTTTTTTTTGTTCTGAGCAAGCTCACTGTTCGAACCCCATAGGAAACACAGTGGAGTAGAATAGTGCTTTTTTCTCAAAAGCAGAGTGTGTTTCTTGTAAGGCGAGCTAGTGTTTGTTTCCCATTCCTAAATGGAGTTGAATCACATACAGTTTCTGGTCCTACGAGCAAGAGTTGTTTTCTGGTAAGGAAAGTCACTATTGTGTTCCCATTGCCATACACAGTGCAAATAGCCCTCCCGTCTGTTCCCAGCAAGTACAGTGTATTGGAATGAAGAGGAGCTACTCTTCTTCTCAGTTTCCTAAGCAGAGTTGAACTAGATATGGCCCGTGTGTAGGAAGCACAGTTCTTTTTTTCTGAGCAAGCTCACTGTTCTGGCCGTATAGGAAATACAGTAGAGTAGAAGAATTCTCTTTTCTCAAAAGCAGAAAGTGTTTCTTGTAAAGTGAGCTAGAGTTTGTTTCCCAGTCCTAAATGGATTTGAGTCACATGCAGTTTTTTGTCCTACAAGCAAGAGTTGTTTTCTGGTTAGAGGAGTCACTATTGTGCTCCAATTGCCATACACAGTGCAAATAGCACTGGCGGCTGTTCCCACCAAGTACAGTGTATTGGACTGAAAAGGATCTACTGTTCTTGTCAGTTTCTAAGCAGACTTGAACTAGATATGGCCCATGTGTGTAGGAAGCACAATTCTTTTGTTCTGAGCAAGCTCACTGTTCGGACCCCATAGGAAACACTGTAGAGTAGAAGAGTGCTCTTTTCTCAAAAGCAGAGTGTGTTTCATGTAAGGCGAGGTAGCGTTTGTTTCCCAGTCTTAAATGGAGTTGAGTCACATGCAGTTTTTTGTCCTACGAGCAAGAGTTGTTTTCTGGTAAGACGAGTCACTATTGTGCTCCAATTGCCGTACACAATGAAATTAGCACTGGTGTCTGTTCCCAGCAAGTATAGTGTATTGGACTGAATAGGATCTACTGTTCTTGTCAGTTTCCTAAGCAGAGTTGAAATAGATATGGCCAATGTGTGTAGGAAGCACAGTTCTTTTGTTCTGAGCAAGCTCACTTTTCGGACCCCATATAAACACAGTAGAGTAGAAGAGTGCTCTTTTCTCAAAAGCAGAGTGTGTTTTTTGTAAGGCAAGCTAGCGTTTGTTTCCCAGTCCTAAATGGAGTTGAATCACATGCTCTTTTTGGTCCTACGAGCAAGAGTTGTATTCTGGTAAGGAAAGTCACTATTGTCCTCCCTGTGCCATACACAGTGCAAACAGCACTCGCGTCTTTTCCCAGCAAGTACAGTGTATTGGACTGAAGAGGATCTACTGTTCTTGTCAGGTTCTTAGCAGAGTTGAACTATATATGGCCCGTATGTGTAGGAAGCTCAGTTATTATGTTCTGAGCAAGCTCACTCTTCTGGACCTATAGGAAACACAGTAGAGTAGAAGAGTGCTCTTTTCTCTAAAGCAGAGTGTATTTCTCGTAAGGCGAGCTCGCGTTTGTTTCCCAGTCCTAAATGGAGTTGAGTCACAGGCAGTATTTGGTCCTATGAGCAAGAGTTTTTTTCTGGTAAGAAGAGTCATTATTGCGTTCCAAATGCCATATACAGGACAAATAGCACTGGCGTCTGTTCCCAGCAAGTACAGTGTATTAGACTGAAGAGGAGCTACTGTTCTTGTCAGTTTCCTAAGCAGAGTTGAACTAAATATGGCCCCTGTGTGTAGGAAGCACAGTTCTTATGTTCTGAGCAAGCTCACTCTTCTCGCCCTATAGGAAACACAGTAGAGTAGAAGAGTGCTCTTTTCTCAAAAGCAGAGTGTGTTCCTTGTAAGGCGAGCTAGCGTTTGTTTCCTAGTCCTAAATGGACTTGAATCACATGCAGTTTCTGGTCCTACGAACAAGAGTTGTTTTCTGGTAAGGAAAGTCACTATTGAGCTCCCATTGCTATACACAGGGCAAATAGCACTCGCGTCTTTTCCCAGCAAGTACAGTGTATTGGACTGAATAGGAGATACTGTTCTTATCAGTTTCCTAAGCAGAGTTGAACTACATATGGTCCGTGTGTGTAGGAAGCACAGTTCTTTTGTTCTGAGCAAGCTCACTGTTTTGACCGCATAGGAAAAAAAAGAAGAGTAGAAGACTGCTCTTTTCTCTAAAGCAGAGTGTGTTACTTGTAAGGCGAGCTAGCGTTTGTTTCCCAGTCCTAAATGGAGTGGAATCACATGCAGTTTCTGGTCCTACGAACAAGAGTTGTTTTTGGTAAGGAAAGTCACTATTGCGCTCCCATTGCCCTATCAAGGCAAATAGCACTCGCGTCTTTTCCCAGCAAGTACAGTGTATTGGAATGATTAGGAGCTACTGTTCTTGTCAGTTTCCTAAGCAGAGTTGAACTAGATATGGTCCGTGTGTGTAGGAAGAACAGTTCTTTTGTTCTGGGCAAGCTCACAGTTTGGACCCCATAGGAAACACAGTAGAGTAGAAGAGTGCTCTTTTCTCTAAAGCAGAGTGTGTTTCTTGTAAGGAGAACTAGCGTTTGTTTCCCAGTTTTAAATGGAGTTGAATCCCATGCAGTTTCTGGTACTACGATCAAGAGTTGTTTTCTGGTAAGAAGAGTCACTATTGCACTGCCATTGCCATAGACAGGACAAATAGCACTGGCGTCTGTTCGCAGCCAATACAGTGTATTTGACTGAAGAGGATCTACTGTTCTTGTCAGGTTCCTAAGCAGACTTGAAGTAGATATGGCCGTGTGTGTAGGAAGCACAGTTTTTTTGTTCTGAGCAAGCTCACTGTTCGGACCCCATAGGAAACACAGTAGAGTAGAAGAGTGCTTTTTTCTCTAAAGCAGAGTGTGTTTCTTGAAAGGCGAGCTATCATTTGTTTCCCAGTCCTAAATGGAGTTGAATCACATGCAGTTTCTGGTCCTACGAACAAGAGTTGTTTTCTGGTAAGGAAAGTCACTATTGCGCTCCCGTTGCCCTATCAAGGCAAATAGCACTCGCGTCTTTTCCCAGCAAGTACAGTGTATTGCAATGATTAGGAGCTACTGTTCTTGTCAGTTTCCTAAGCAGAGTTGAACTAGATATGGTCCGTGTGTGTAGGAAGCACAGTTCTTTTGTTCTGAGCAAGCTCACTGTGTGGACCCCATAGGAAACACAGTAGAGTAGAAGAGTGCTCTTTTCTCTAAAGCAGAGTGTGTTTCTTGTAAGGCGAGCTTGCATTTGTTTCCCAGTCCTAAATGGAGTGGAATCACATGCAGTTTCTGGTCCTACGAGCAAGAGTTGTTTTCGGTAAGGAAAGTCACTATTGCGCTCCCATTGCCATACACAGTGCAAATAGCACATGCGTCTGTTCCCAGCAAGTACAGTGTATTGGACTGAAGAGGAGCTACTGTTCTTGTCAGTTTCCTAAGCAGAGTTGAAATAGATATGGCCCGTGTGTGTAGGAAGCACAGTTATTATGTTCTGAGCAAGCTCACTGTTCTGGCCCTATAGGAAACACAGTAGAGTAGAAGAGTGTTCTTTTCTCAAAAGCAGAGTGTGTTTCTTATAACGCGAACTAGAGTTTGTTTCCCAGTCCTAAATGGAGTGGAATCACAAGCAGTTTCTGGTCCTACGAGCAAGAATTGTTTTCTGGTAAGGAAAGTCACTATTGCGCTCCCATTGCCATATACAGTGCAAATAGCACTCGCATCTCTCCCAGTAAGTACAGTGTATCGGACTGAAGAGGAGCTACTGTTCTTGTCAGTTTCCTAAGCAGAGTTGAACTAGATATGGTCCGTGTGTGTAGGAAGAACAGTTCTTTTGTTCTGGGCAAGCTCAAAGTTTGGACCCCATAGGAAACACAGTAGAGTAGAAGAGTGCTATTTTCTCAAAAGCAGAGTTTGTTTCTTGTAAGGCGAGCTAGCGTTTGTTTCCCTTTCCTAAATGGAGTTGAATCACATGCGCTCTCTGGTCCTACGAACAAGAGTTGTTTTCTGGTAAGGAAAGTCACTATTGTGCTCCCATTGCCATACACAGTGCAAATAGCACTAGCGTCTGTTCCCAACAATACAGTGTATTGGACAGAATAGGAGCTACTGTTCTTGTCAGTTTCCTAAGCATAGTTGAACTAGATATGGCCCGTGTGTGTAGGAAGCACAGTTCTTTTTTTCTGAGCAAGCTCACTGTTCTGGCCCTATAGGAAAAATTGTAGAGTAGAAGAGTGCTCTTTTCTCAAAAGCAGAGTGTGTTTCTTGTAAAGCGAGCTAGAGTTTTTTTCCCAGTCCTAAGTGGAGTTGAGTCACATGCAGTTTTTTGTCCTATGAGCAAGAGTTGTTTTCTGGTAAGACGAGTCACTATTGTGCTCCAATTGCCGTACACAATGCAAATAGCACTGGTGTCTGTTCCCAGCAAGTACAGTGTATTGGACTGAATAGGATCTACTGTTCTTGTCAGTTTCCTAAGCAGAGTTGAAATAGATATGGCCAGTGTGTGTAGGAAGCACAGTTCTTTTGTTCTGAGCAAGCTCACTGTTCGGACCCCATAGGAAACACTGTTGAGTAGAAGAGTGCTCTTTTCTCAAAAGCAGAGTGTGTTTTTTGTAAGGCAAGCTAGCGTTTGTTTCCCAGTCCTAAATAAAGTTGAATCACATGCTCTTTGTGGTCCTACGAGCAAGAGTTGTATTCTGGTAAGGAAAGTCACTATTGTGCTCCCTTTGCCATACACAGTGCAAACAGCACTCGTGTCTTTTCCCAGCAAGTACAGTGTATTGGACTGAAGAGGATCTACTGTTCTTGTCAGGTTCCTAAGCAGAGTTGAACTATATATGGCCCGTATGTGTAGGAAGCTCAGTTATTATACCTGAGCAAGCTCACTCTTCTGGACCTATAGGAAACACAGTAGAGTAGAAGAGTGCTCTTTTGCCTAAAGCAGAGTTTATTTCTCGTAAGGCGAGCTCGCGTTTGTTTCCCAGTACTAAATGGAGTTGAGTCACAGGCAGTATTTGGTCCTATGAGCTAGAGTTGTTTTCTGGTAAGAAGAGTCACTATTGCGTTCCAAATGCCATACACAGGACAAATAGCACTGGGGTCTGTTCCCAGCAAGTACAGTGTATTAGACTGAAGAGGAGCTACTGTTCTTGTCAGTTTCCTAAGCAGAGTTGAACTAAATATGGCCCCTGTGTGTAGGAAGCACAGTTCTTATGTTCTGAGCAAGCTCACTGTTCTGGCCCTATAGGAAACACAGTAGAGTAGAAGAGTGCTCTTTTCTCAAAATAAGAGTGTGTTTTTTGTAAGGCAAGCTAGCGTTTGTTTCCCAGTCCTAAATGGAGTTGAATCACATGCTGTTTGTGGTCCTACAAGCAAGAGTTGTATTCTGGTAAGGAAAGAAACTATTGTGCTCCCTTTGCCATACACAGTGCAAATAGCACTCGCGTCTTTTCCCAGCAAGTACAGTGTATTGGACTGAAGAGGATCTACTGTTCTTGTCAGGTTCCTAAGCAGAGTTGAACTATATATGGCCCGTATGTGTAGGAAGCTCAGTTATTATATTCTGAGCAAGCTCACTCTTCTGTAACTATAGGAAACACAGTAGAGTAGAAGAGTGCTCTTTTCTCTAAAGCAGAGTGTATTTCTCATAAGGCGAGCTCACGTTTGTTTCCCAGTCCTAAATGGAGTTGAGTCACAGGCAGTTTTTGGTCCTATGAGCAAGAGTTGTTTTCTGGTAAGAAGAGTCACTATTGCGTTCCAAATGCCATACACAGGACAAATAGCACTCGCGTCTTTTCCCAGCAAGTACAGTGTATTGGAATGATTAGGATCTACTGTTCTTGTCAGTTTCCTAAGCAGAGTTGAACTAGATATGGTCCGTGTGTGTAGGAAGAACAGTTCTTTTGTTCTGGGCAAGCTCACAGTTTGGACCCCATAGGAAACACAGTAGAGTAGAAGAGTGCTCTTTTCTCTAAAGCAGAGTGTGTTTCTTTTAAGGAGAACTAGCGTTTGTTTCCCAGTTTTAAATGGAGTTGAATCCCATGCAGTTTCTGGTACTACGATCAAGAGTTGTTTTCTGGTAAGAAGAGTCACTATTGCACTGCCATTGCCATAGACAGGACAAATAGCACTGGCATCTGTTCGCAGCCAATACAGTGTATTGGACTGAAGAGGATCTACTGTTCTTGTCAGGTTCCTAAGCAGACTTGAAGTAGATATGGCCGTGTGTGTAGGAAGCACAGTTTTTTTGTTCTGAGCAAGCTCACTGTTCGGACCCCATAGGAAACACAGTAGAGTAGAAGAGTGCTTTTTTCTAAAGCAGAGTGTGTTTCTTGAAAGGCGAGCTAGCGTTTGTTTCCCAGTCCTAAATGGAGTTGAATCACATGCAGTTTCTGGTCCTATGAACAAGAGTTGTTTTCTGGTAAGGAAAGTCACTATTGCGCTCCCATTGCCCTATCAAGGCAAATAGCACTCGCGTCTTTTCCCAGCAAGTACAGTGTATTGGAATGATTAGGAGCTACTGTTCTTGTCAGTTTCCTAAGCAGAGTTGAACTAGATATGGTCCATGTGTGTAGGAAGCACAGTTCTCTTGTTCTGAGCAAGCTCACTGTGTGGACCCCATAGGAAACACAGGAGAGTAGAAGAGTGCTCTTTTCTCTAAAGCAGAGTGTGTTTCTTGTAAGGCGAGCTTGCATTTGTTTCCCAGTCCTAAATGGAGTGGAATCACATGCAGTTTCTGGTCCTACGAGCAAGAGTTGTTTTCTGGTAAGGAAAGTCACTATTGCGCTCCCATTGCCATACACAGTGCAAATAGCACATGCGTCTGTTCCCAGCAAGTACAGTGTATTGGAGTGAAGAGGAGCTACTGTTCTCGTCATTTTGCTAAGCAGAATTGAACTAGATATGGTCCGTGTGTGTAGGAAGAACAGTTCTTTTGTTCTGAGCAAGCTCACTGTTTGGACCCCTTAGGAAACACAGTAGAGTAGAAGAGTGCTCTTTTCTCAAAAGCAGAGTGTGTTTCTTGTAAGGAGAACTAGCGTTTGTTTCCCAGTTTTAAATGGAGTTGAATCCCATGCAGTTTCTGGTACTACGATCAAGAGTTTTTTTCTGGTAAGAAGAGTCACTATTGCACTGACATTGCATAGACAGGAGAAATAGCACTGGCGTCTGTTCGCAGCCAATACAGTGTATTGGACTGAAGAGGATCTACTGTTCTTGTCAGGTTCCTAAGCAGAGTTGAAGTAGATATGGCCGTGTGTGTAGGAAGCACAGTTTTTTTGTTCTGAGCAAGCTCACTGTTCGGACCCCATAGGAAACACAGTAGAGTAGAAGAGTGCTTTTTTCTCAAAAGCAGAGTGTGTTTCTTGTAAGGCGAGCTAGTGTTTGTTTCCCTTTCCTAAATGGAGTTGAATCACATGCAGTTTCTGGTCCTACGAGCAAGAGTTGTTTTCTGGTAAGGAAAGTCACTATTGTGTTCTCATTGCCATACACAGTGCAAATAGCCCTCCCGTCTGTTTCCAGCAAGTACAGTGTATTGGAATGAAGAGGAGCTACTCTTCTTCTCAGTTTCCTAAGCAGAGTTGAACTAGATATGGCCCGTGTGTAGGAAGCACAGTTCTTTTTTTCTGAGCAAGCTCACTGTTCTGGCCCTATAGGAAATACAGTAGAGTAGAAGAGTGCTCTTTTCTCTAAAGCAGAGTGTATTTCTTGTAAGGCGAGCTTGCGTTTGTTTCCCAGTCCTAAATGGATTGGAATCACATGCAGTTTCTGGTCCTACGAGCAAGAGTTGTTTTCTGGTAAAAAAAAAGTCACTATTGCGCTCCCATTGCCATACACAGTGCAAATAGCACATGCGTCTGTTCCCAGCAAGTACAGTGTATTGGACTGAAGAGGAGCTACTGTTCTTGTCAGTTTCCTAAGCAGAGTTGAACTAGATATGGCCCGTGTGTGTAGGAAGAACAGTTATTATGTTCTGAGCAAGCTCACTGTTCTGGCCCTATAGGAAACACAGTAGAGTAGAAGAGTTTTCTTTTCTCAAAAGCAGAGTGTGTTTCTTATAACGCGAACTAGCGTTTGTTTCCCAGTCCTAAATGGAGTGGAATCTCATACAGTTTCTGGTCCTATGAGCAAGAGTTGTTTTCTGGTAAGGAAAGTCACTATTGCGCTCCCATTGCCATATACAGTGCAAATAGCACTCGCGTCTCTCCCAGTAAGTACAGTGTATCAGACTGAAGAGGAGCTACTGTTCTTGTCAGTTTCCTAAGCAGAGTTGAACTAGATATGGCCCGTGTGTAGGAAGCACAGTTCTTTTGTTCTGAGCAAGCTCACTGTTCTGGCCATATAGGAAACACAGTAGAGTAGAAGAGTGCTCTTTTCTCTAAAGCAGAGTGTGTTTCTTGTAAAGCGAGCTAGAGTTTGTTTCCCAGTCCTAAGTGGAGTTGAGTCACATGCAGTTTTTTGTCCTATGAGGAAGAGTTGTTTTCTGGTAAGACGAGTCACTATTGTGCTCAAATTGCCGTACACATTGCAAATAGCACTGGTGTCTGTTCCCAGCAAGTACAGTGTATTGGACTGAATAGGATCTACTGTTCTTGTCAGTTTCCTAAGCAGAGTTGAAATAGATATGGCCAGTGTGTGTAGGAAGCACAGTTCTTTTGTTCTGAGCAAGCTCACTGTTCGGACCCCATAGGAAACACAGTAGAGTAGAAGAGTGCTCTTTTCTCAAAAGCAGAGTGTGTTTTTTGTAAGGCAAGCTAGCATTTGTTTCCCAGTCCTAAATGGAGTTGAATCACATGCTCTTTGTGGTCCTACGAGCAAGAGTTGTATTCGGGTAAGGAAAGTCACTATTGTGCTCCCTTTGCCATACACAGTGCAAACAGCACTCGTGTCTTTTCCCAGCAAGTACAGTG
Source organism: Peromyscus eremicus (assembly GCF_949786415.1). Classification (NCBI taxonomy): domain Eukaryota; kingdom Metazoa; phylum Chordata; class Mammalia; order Rodentia; family Cricetidae; genus Peromyscus; species Peromyscus eremicus. The sequence continues at coordinate 13,630 of NW_026737051.1, read as the reverse complement.
TATTGGACTGAAGAGGATCTACTGTTCTTGTCAGGTTCCTAAGCAGAGTTGAACTATATATGGCCCATATGTGTAGGAAGCTCAGTTATTATATTCTGAGCAAGCTCACTCTTCTGGACCTATAGGAAACACAGTAGAGTAGAAGAGTGCTCTTTTCTCTAAAGCAGAGTGTATTTCTCGTAAGGCGAGCTCGCGTTTGTTTCCCAGTCCTAAATGGAGTTGAGTCACAGGCAGTATTTGGTTTTATGAGCAAGAGTTGTTTTCTGGTAAGAAGAGTCACTATTGCGTTCCAAATGCCATACACAGGACAAATAGCACTGGCGTCTGTTCCCAGCAAGTACAGTGTATTAGACTGAATAGGAGCTACTGTTCTTGTCAGTTTCCTAAGCAGAGTTGAACTAAATATGGCCCCTGTGTGTAGGAAGCACAGTTCTTATGTTCTGAGCAAGCTCACTGTTCTGGCCCTATAGGAAACACAGTAGAGTAGAAGAGTGCTCTTTTCTCAAAAGCAGAGTGTGTTCCTTGTAAGGCGAGCTAGCGTTTGTTTCCTAGTCCTAAATGGACTTGAATCACATGCAGTTTCTGGTCCTACGATCAAGAGTTGTTTTCCGGTAAGGAAAGTCACTATTGCGCTCACATTGCTATACACAGGGCAAATAGCACTCGCGTCTTTTCCCAGCAAGTACAGTGTATTGGACTGAATAGGAGATACTGTTCTTGTCAGTTTCCTAAGCAGAGTTGAACTACATATGGTCCGTGTGTGTAGGAAGCACAGTTCTTTTGTTCTGAGCAAGCTCACTGTTTTGACCGCATAGGAAAAAAAGTAGAGTAGAAGACTGCTCTTTTCTCTAAAGCAGAGTGCGTTACTTGTAAGGCGAGCTAGCGTTTGTTTCCCAGTCCTAAATGGAGTGGAATCACATGCAGTTTCTGGTCCTACGAACAAGAGTTGTTTTCTGGTAAGGAAAGTCACTATTGCGCTCCCATTGCCCTATCAAGGCAAATAGCACTTGCGTCTTTTCCCAGCAAGTACAGTGTATTGGAATGATTAGGAGCTACTGTTCTTCTCAGTTTCCTAAGCAGAGTTGAACTAGATATGGTCCGTGTGTGTAGGAAGAACAGTTCTTTTGTTCTGGGCAAGCTCACAGTTTGGACCCCATAGGAAACACAGTAGAGTAGAAGAGTGCTCTTTTCTCTAAAGCAGAGTGTGTTTCTTGTAAGGAGAACTAGCGTTTGTTTCCCAGTTTTAAATGGAGTTGAATCCCATGCAGTTTCTGGTACTACGATCAAGAGTTGTTTTCTGGTAAGAAGAGTCACTATTGCACTGCCATTGCGATAGACAGGACAAATAGCACTGGCGTCTGTTCGCAGCAAATACAGTGTATTGGACTGAAGAGGATCTACTGTTCTTGTCAGGTTCCTAAGCAGACTTGAAGTAGATATGGTCGTGTGTGTAGGAAGCACAGTTTTTTTGTTCTGAGCAAGCTCACTCTTGGGACCCCATAGGAAACACAGTAGAGTAGAAGAGTGTTCTTTTCTCAAAAGCAGAGTGTGTTTCTTATAACGCGAGCTAGCGTTTGTTTCCCAGTCCTAAATGGAGTTGAATCACATGCAGTTCTGGTCCTACGAACAAGAGTTGTTTTCTGGTAAGGAAAGTCACTATTGCGCTCCCATTGCCCTATCAAGGCAAATAGCACTCGCGTCTTTTCCCAGCAAGTACAGTGTATTGGAATGATTAGGAGCTACTGTTCTTGTCAGTTTCCTAAGCAGAGTTGAACTAGATATGGTCCGTGTGTGTAGGAAGCACAGTTCTTTTGTTCTGAGCAAGCTCACTGTTTTGACCGCATAGGAAAAAAAGTAGAGTAGAAGAGTGCTCTTTTCTCTAAAGCAGAGTGTGTTACTTGTAAGGCGAGCTAGCGTTTGTTTCCCAGTCCTAAATGGAGTGGAATCACATGCAGTTTCTGGTCCTACGAACAAGAGTTGTTTTCTGGTAAGGAAAGTCACTATTGCGCTCCCATTGCCCTATCAAGGCAAATAGCACTTGCGTCTTTTCCCAGCAAGTACAGTGTATTGGAATGATTAGGAGCTACTGTTCTTCTCAGTTTCCTAAGCAGAGTTGAACTAGATATGGTCCGTGTGTGTAGGAAGAACAGTTCTTTTGTTCTGGGCAAGCTCACAGTTTGGACCCCATAGGAAACACAGTAGAGTAGAAGAGTGCTCTTTTCTCTAAAGCAGAGTGTGTTTCTTGTAAGGAGAACTAGCGTTTGTTTCCCAGTTTTAAATGGAGTTGAATCACATGCAGTTTCTGGTCCTACAAACAAGAGTTGTTTTCTGGTAAGGAAAGTCACTATTGCACTCCCATTGCCCTATCAAGGCAAATAGCACTCGCGTCTTTTCCCAGCAATTACAGTGTATTGGAATGATTAGGAGCTACTGTTCTTGTCAGTTTCCTAAGCAGAGTTGAACTAGATATGGTCCGTGTGTGTAGGAAGCACAGTTCTTTTGTTCTGAGCAAGCTCACTGTGTGGACCCCATAGGAAACACAGTAGAGTAGAAGTGTGCTCTTTTCTCTAAAGCAGAGTGTGTTTCTTGTAAGGCGAGCTTGCATTTGTTTCCCAGTCCTAAATGGAGTGGAATCACATGCAGTTTCTGTTCCTACGAGCAGGAGTTGTTTTCTGGTAAGGAAAGTTACTATTGCGCTCCCATTGCCATTCACAGTGCAAATAGCACTCGCGTCTATTCCCAGCAAATACAGTGTATTGGACTGAAGAGGATCTACTGTTCTTGTCAGTTTCCTAAGCAGAGTTGAACTAGATATGGCCCGTGTGTGTAGAAAGCACAGTTATTATGTTCTGAGCAAGCTTACTGTTCTGGCCCTGTAGGAAACACAGTAGAGTAGAAGAGTGTTCTTTTCTCAAAAGCAGAGTGTGTTTCTTATAACGCGAGCTAGCGTTTGTTTCCCAGTCCTAAATGGAGTGGAATCACATGCAGTTTCTGGTCCTACGAGCAAGAGTTGTTTTCTGGTAAGGAAAGTCACTATTGCGCTCCCATTGCCATATACAGTGCAAATAGCACTCGCGTCTCTCCCAGTAAGTACAGTGTATCGGACTGAAGAGGAGCTACTGTTCTTGTCAGTTTCCTAAGCAGAGTTGAACTAGATATGGCCTGTGTGTAGGAAGCACAGTTCTTTTGTTCTCAGCAAGCTCACTGTTCTGGCCCTATAGGAAACACAGTAGAGTAGAAGAGTGCTCTTTCCTCTAAAGCAGAGTGTGTTTCTAGTAAGGCGCGCTAGCCTTTGTTACCCAGTCCTAAATGGAGTTGAATCACATGCAGTTTCTGGTCCTACGAGCAAGAGTTGTTTTATGGTAAGAAGAGTCACTATTGCGCTGCCATTGCCATACACAGGACAAATAGCACTGGCTTCTGTTCCCAGCAAGTACAGTGTATTGGACTGAAGACGATCTACTGTTCTTGTCAGGTTCCTAAGCAGAATTGAACTAGATATGGCCGTGTGTGTAGGAAGCACAGTTCTTATGTTCTGAGCAAGCTCACTGTTCTGGCCCTATAGGAAACAGAGTAGAGTAGATGAGTGCTCTTTTCTCTAAAGCAGAGTGTGTTTCTTGTAAGGCGAGCTAGCGTTTGTTTCCTAGTCCTAAATGGAGTTGAATCTCATGCAGTTTCTGGTCCTACGAACAAGAGTTGTTTTCTGGTAAGGAAAGTCACTATTGTGCTCCCATTGCCATACACAGTGCAAATAGCACTTGCATCTGTTCCCAACAATACAGAGTATTGGACTGAATAGGAGCTACTGTTCTTGTCAGTTTCCTAAGCATAGTTGAACTAGATATGGCCCGTGTGTGTAGGAAGCACAGTTCTTTTGTTCTGAGCAAGCTCACTGTTCGGACCCCATAGGAAACACAGTAGAGTAGAAGAGTGCTCTTTTCTCAAAATGAGAGTGTGTTTTTTGTAAGGCAAGCTAGCGTTTGTTTCCCAGTCCTAAATGGAGTTGAATCACATGCTCTTTGTGGTCCTACGAGCAAGAGTTGTATTCTGGTAAGGAAAGAAACTATTGTGCTCCCTTTGCCATACACAGTGCAAATAGCACTCGCGTCTTTTCCCATCAAGTACAGTGTATTGGAATGAAGAGGAGCTACTCTTCTTCTCAGTTTCCTAAGCAGAGATGAACTAGATATGGCCCGTGTGTAGGAAGCACAGTTCTTTTTTTCTGAGCAAGCTCACTGTTCTGGCCCTATAGGAAATACAGTAGAGTAGAAGAATGCTCCTTTCTCAAAAGCAGAGTGTGTTTCTTGTAAAGCGAGCTAGAGTTTGTTTCCCAGTCCTAAATGGATTTGAGTCACATGCAGTTTTTTGTCCCACAAGCAAGAGTTGTTTTCTGGTTCGAGGAGTCACTATTGTGCTCCAATTGCCATACACAGTGCAAATAGCACTGGCGTCTGTTCCCAGCAAGTACAGTGTATTGGACTGAAAAGGATCTACTGTTCTTGTCAGTTTCCTAAGCAGAGTTGAACTAGATATGGCCCATGTGTGTAGGAAGCACAGTTCTTTTGTTCTGAGCAAGCTCACTGTTCGGACCCCATAGGAAACACTGTAGAGTAGAAGAGTGCTCTTTTCTCAAATGCATAGTGTGTTTCATTTAAGGCGAGCTAGCCTTTGTTTCCCAGTCCTAAATGGAGTTGAGACACATGCAGTTTTTTGTCCTACGAGCAACAGTTGTTTTCTGGTAAGACGAGTCACTATTGTGCTCCAATTGCCATACACAGTGCAAATAGCACTCACGTCTGTTCTCAGCAAGTACAGTGTATCGGACTGAAGCAGAGCTACTGTTCTTGTCAGTTTCCTAAGCAGAGTTGAACTAGATATGGCCGTGTGTGTAGGAAGCACAGTTCTTATGTTCTGAGCAAGCACACTGTTCTGGCCCTATAGGAAACAGAGTAGAGTAGATGAGTGCTCTTTTCTCTAAAGCAGAGTGTGTTTCTTGTAAGGCGAGCTAGCGTTTGTTTCCTAGTCCTAAATGGAGTTGAATCACATGCAGTCTCTGGTCCTACGAACAAGAGTTGTTTTCTGGTAAGGAAAGTCACTATTGTGCTCCCATTGCCATACACAGTGCAAATAGCACTTGCGTCTGTTCCCAACAATACAGTGTATTGGACTGAATAGGAGCTACTGTTCTTGTCAGTTTCCTAAGCATAGTTGAACTAGATATGGCCCGTGTGTGTAGGAAGCACAGTTCTTTTTTTCTGAGCAAGCTCACTGTTCTGGCCCTATAGGAAAAACAGTAGAGTAGAAGAGTGCTCTTTTCTCAAAAGCAGAGTGTGTTTCTTGTAAAGCGAGCTAGAGTTTGTTTCCCAGTCCTAAGTGGAGTTGAGTCACATGCAGTTTTTTGTCCTATGAGCAAGAGTTGTTTTCTGGTAAGACGAGTCACTATTGTGCTCCAATTGCCGTACACATTGCAAATAGCACTGGTGTCTGTTCCCAGCAAGTACAGTGTATTGGACTGAATAGGATCTACTGTTCTTGTCAGTTTCCTAAGCAGAGTTGAAATAGATATGGCCAGTGTGTGTAGTTAGCACAGTTCTTTTGTTCTGAGCAAGCTCACTGTTCTGGCCCTATAGGAAACACAGTAGAGTAGAAGAGTGCTCTTTTCTCAAAAGCAGAGTGTGTTCCTTGTAAGGCGAGCTAGCGTTTGTTTCCTAGTCCTAAATGGACTTGAATCACATGCAGTTTCTGGTCCTACGATCAAGAGTTGTTTTCTGGTAAGGAAAGTCACTATTGCGCTCCCATTGCCATACACAGTGCAAATAGCACATGTGTCTGTTCCCAGCAAGTACAGTGTATTGGACTGAAGAGGATCTACTGTTCTTGTCAGTTTCCTAAGCAGAGTTGAACTAGATATGGCCCGTGTGTGTAGGAAGCACAGTTATTATGTTCTGAGCAAGCTTACTGTTCTGGCCCTATAGGAAACACAGTAGAGTAGAAGAGTGTTCTTTTCTCAAAAGCAGAGTGTGTTTCTTATAACGCGAGCTAGCGTTTGTTTCCCAGTCCTAAATGGACTGGAATCACATGCAGTTTCTGGTCCTACGAGCAAGAGTTGTTTTCTGGTAAGGAAAGTCACTATTGCGCTCCCATTGCCATATACAGTGCAAATAGCACTCGCTTCTCTCCCAGTAAGTACAGTGTATCAGACTGAAGAGGAGCTACTGTTCTTGTCAGTTTCTTAAGCAGAGTTGAACTAGATATGGCCCGTGTGTAGGAAGCACAGTTCTTTTGTTCTCAGCAAGCTCACTGTTCTGGCCCTATAGGAAACACAGTAGAGTAGAAGAGTGCTCTTTTCTCTAAAGCAGAGTGTGTTTCTAGTAAGGCGCGCTAGCCTGTGTTACCCAGTCCTAAATGGAGTTGAATCACATGCAGTTTCTGGTCCTACGAGCAAGAGTTGTTTTATGGTAAGAAGAGTCACTATTGCGCTGCCATTGCCATACACAGGACAAATAGCACTGGCTTCTGTTCCCAGCAAGTACAGTGCATTGGACTGAAGAGGATCTACTGTTCTTGTCAGGTTCCTAAGCAGAATTGAACTAGATATGGCCTTGTGTGTAGGAAGCACAGTTCTTTTGTTCTGAGCAAGCTCACTGTTCGAACCCCATAGGAAACACAGTAGAGTAGAAGAGTGCTCTTTTCTCAAAAGCAGAGTGTGTTTCTTTTAAGCGAGCTAGTGTTTGTTTCCCTTTCCTAAATGGAGTTGAATCACATGCAGTTTCTGGTCCTAGGAGCAAGAGTTGTTTTCTGGTAAGGAAAGTCACTATTGTGTTCCCATTGCCATACACAGTGCAAATAGCCCTCCCGTCTGTTCCCAGCAAGTACAGTGTATTGGACTGAAGAGGAGCTACTCTTCTTCTCAGTTTCCTAAGCAGAGTTGAACTAGATATGGCCCGTGCGTAGGAAGCACAGTTCTTTTGTTCTGAGCAAGCTCACTGTTCTGGCCCTATAGGAAATACAGTAGAGTAGAAGAGTGCTCTTTACTCTAAAGCAGAGTGTGTTTCTTGTAAGGCAAGCTTGCATTTGTTTCCCAGTCCTAAATGGAGTGGAATCACATGCAGTTTCTGGTCCTACGAGCAAGAGTTGTTTTCTGGTAAGGAAAGTCACTATTGCGCTCCCATTGCCATACACAGTGCAAATAGCACATGCGTCTGTTCCCAGCAAGTACAGTGTATTGGAGTGAAGAGGAGCTACTGTTCTCGTCATTTTGCTAAGCAGAGTTGAACTAGATATGGTCCGTGTGTGTAGGAAGAACAGTTCTTTTGTTCTGGGCAAGCTCACAGTTTGGACCCCATAGGAAACACAGTAGAGTAGAAGAGTGCTCTTTTCTCTAAAGCAGAGTGTGTTTCTTGTAAGGGGAGCTAGCGTTTGTTTCCCAGTTTTAAATGGAGTTGAATCCCATGCAGTTTCTGGTACTACGATCAAGAGTTTTTTTCTGGTAAGAAGAGTCACTATTGCACTGACATTGCCATAGACAGGAGAAATAGCACTGGCATCTGTTCGCAGCCAATACAGTGTATTGGACTGAAGAGGATCTACTGTTCTTGTCAGGTTCCTAAGCAGAGTTGAAGTAGATATGGCCGTGTGTGTAGGAAGCACAGTTTTTTTTTTCTGAGCAAGCTCACTGTTCGGACCCCATAGGAAACACAGTAGAGTAGAAGAGTGCTTTTTTCTCAAAAGCAGAGTGTGTTTCTTGTAAGGCGAGCTAGTGTTTGTTTCCCTTTCCTAAATGGAGTTGAATCACATGCAGTTTCTGGTCCTACGAGCAAGAGTTGTTTTCTGGTAAGGAAAGTCACTATTGTGTTCCCATTGCCATACACAGTGCAAATAGCCCTCCCGTCTGTTTCCAGCAAGTACAGTGTATTGGAATGAAGAGGAGCTAGTCTTCTTCTCAGTTTCCTAAGCAGAGTTGAACTAGATATGGCCCGTGTGTAGGAAGCACAGTTCTTTTTTTCTGAGCAAGCTCACTGTTCTGGCCCTATAGGAAATACAGTAGAGTAGAAGAGTGCTCTTTTCTCTAAAGCAGAGTGTATTTCTTGTAAGGCGAGCTTGCGTTTGTTTCCCAGTCCTAAATGGATTGGAATCACATGCAGTTTCTGGTCCTATGAGCAAGAGTTGTTTTCTGGTAAAAAAAAAAAGTCACTATTGCGCTCCCATTGCCATACACAGTGCAAATAGCACATGCGTCTGTTCCCAGCAAGTACAGTGTATTGGACTGAAGAGGAGCTACTGTTCTTGTCAGTTTCCTAAGCAGAGTTGAACTAGATATGGCCCGTGTGTGTAGGAAGCACAGTTATTATGTTCTGAGCAAGCTCACTGTTCTGGCCCTATAGGAAACACAGTAGAGTAGAAGAGTTTTCTTTTCTCAAAAGCAGAGTGTGTTTCTTATAACGCGAGCTAGCGTTTGTTTCCCAGTCCTAAATGGAGTGGAATCACATGCAGTTTCTGGTCCTACGAGCAAGAGTTGTTTTCTGGTAAGGAAAGTCACTATTGCGCTCCCATTGCCATAAACAGTGCAAATAGCACTCGCGTCTCTCCCAGTAAGTACAGTGTATCAGACTGAAGAGGAGCTACTGTTCTTGTCAGTTTCCTAAGCAGAGTTGAACTAGATATGGCCCGTGTGTAGGAAGCACAGCTCTTATGTTCTGAGCAAGCTCACTGTTCTGGCCCTACAGGAAACAGAGTAGAGTAGATGAGTGCTCTTTTCTCTAAAGCAGAGTGTGTTTCTTGTAAGGTGAGCTAGCGTTTGTTTCCTAGTCCTAAATGGAGTTGAATCACATGCAGTTTCTGGTCCTACGAACAAGAGTTGTTTTCTGGTAAGGAAAGTCACTATTGTGCTCACATTGCCATACACAGTGCAAAGAGCACTTGCATCTGTTCCCAACAATACAGTGTATTAGACTGAATAGGTGCTACTGTTCTTGTCAGTTTCCTAAGCATAGTTGAACTAGATATGGCCCGTGTGTGTAGGAAGCACAGTTCTTTTTCTCTGTGCAAGCTCACTGTTCTGGCCCTATAGGAAAAGCAGTAGAATAGAAGAGTGCACTTTTCTCAAAAGCAGAGTGTGTTTCTTGTAAAGCGAGCTAGAGTTTGTTTCCCAGTCCTAAGTGGAGTTGAGTCACATGCAGTTTTTTGTCCTATGAGCAAGAGTTGTTTTCTGGTAAGACGAGTCACTATTGTGCTCCAATTGCCGTACACAATGCAAATAGCACTGGTGTCTGTTCCCAGCAAGTACAGTGTATTGGACTGAATAGGATCTACTGTTCTTGTCAGTTTCCTAAGCAGAGTTGAAATAGATATGGCCAGTGTGTGTAGGAAGCACAGTTCTTTTGTTCTGAGCAAGCTCACTGTTCGGACCCCATAGGAAACACAGTAGAGTAGAAGAGTGCTCTTTTCTCAAAATCAGAGTGTGTTTTTTGTAAGGCAAGCTAGCGTTTGTTTCCCAGTCCTAAATGGAGTTGAATCACATGCTGTTTGTGGTCCTACAAGCAAGAGTTGTATTCTGGTAAGGAAAGAAACTATTGTGCTCCCTTTGCCATACACAGTGCAAATAGCACTCGCGTCTTTTCCCAGCAAGTACAGTGTATTGGACTGAAGAGGATCCACTGTTCTTGTCAGGTTCCTAAGCAGAGTTGAACTATATATGGCTCGTATGTGTAGGAAGCTCAGTTATTATATTCTGAGCAAGCTCACTCTTCTGGACCTATAGGAAACACAGTAGAGTAGAAGAGTGCTCTTTTCTCTAAAGCAGAGTGTATTTCTCATAAGGCGAGCTCGCGTTTGTTTCCCAGTCCTAAATGGAGTTGAGTCACAGGCAGTTTTTGGTCCTATGAGCAAGAGTTGTTTTCTGGTAAGAAGAGTCACTATTGCGTTCCAAATGTCATACACAGGACAAATAGCACTGGCGTCTTTTCCCAGCAAGTACAGTGTATTGGAATAATTAGGAGCTACTGTTCTTGTCAGTTTCCTAAGCAGAGTTGAACTAAATATGGCCCCTGTGTGTAGGAAGCACAGTTCTTATGTTCTGAGCAAGCTCACTGTTCTGGCCCTATAGGAAACACAGTGGAGTAGAAGAGTGCTCTTTTCTCAAAAGCAGAGTGTGTTCCTTGTAAGGCGAGCTAGCGTTTGTTTCCTAGTCCTAAATGGACTTGAATCACATGCAGTTTCTGGTCCTACGATCAAGAGTTGTTTTCTGGTAAGGAAAGTCACTATTGCGCTCCCATTGCTATACACAGGGCAAATAGCACTCGCGTCTTTTCCCAGCAAGTACAGTGTATTGGACTGAATAGGAGATACTGTTCTTGTAAGTTTCCTAAGCAGAGTTGAACTACATATGGTCCGTGTGTGTAGGAAGCACAGTTCTTTTGTTCTGAGCAAGCTCACTGTTTTGACCGCCATAGGTAAAAAAGTAGAGTAGAAGACTGCTCTTTTCTCTAAAGCAGAGTGTGTTACTTGTAAGGCGAGCTAGCGTTTGTTTCCCAGTCCTAAATGGAGTGGAATCACATGCAGTTTCTGGTCCTACGAACAAGAGTTGTTTTCTGGTAAGGAAAGTCACTATTGCGCTCCCATTGCCCTATTAAGGCAAATAGCACTCGCGTCTTTTCCCAGCAAGTACAGTGTATTGGAATGATTAGGAGCTACTGTTCTTGTCAGTTTCCTAAGCAGAGTTGAACTAGATATGGTCCGTGTGTGTAGGAAGCACAGTTCTTTTGTTCTGAGCAAGCTCACTGTGTGGACCCCATAGGAAACACAGTAGAGTAGAAGAGTGCTCTTTTCTCTAAAGCAGAGTGTGTTTCTTGTAAGGCAAGCTTGCGTTTGTTTCCCAGTCCTAAATGGAGTGGAATCACATGCAGTTTCTGGTCCTACGAGCAAGAGTTGTTTTCTGGTAAGGAAAGTCACTATTGCGCTCCCATTGCCATACACAGTGCAAATAGCACATGCGTCTGTTCCCAGCAAGTACAGTGTATTGGAGTGAAGAGGAGCTACTGTTCTTGTCAGTTTCCTAAGCAGAGTTGAACTAGATATGGTCCGTGTGTGTAGGAAGAACAGTTCTTTTGTTCTGGGCAAGCTCATAGTTTGGACCCCATAGGAAACACAGTAGAGTAGAAGAGTGCTCTTTTCTCTAAAGCAGAGTGTGTTTCTTGTAAGGAGAACTAGTGTTTGTTTCCCAGTTTTAAATGGAGTTGAATCCCATGCAGTTTCTGGTACTACGATCAAGAGTTGTTTTCTGGTAAGAAGAGTCACTATTGCACTGCCATTGCCATAGACAGGAGAAATAGCACTGGCGTCTGTTCGCAGCCAATACAATGTATTGGACTGAGGAAGATCTACTGTTCTTGTGAGGTTCCTAAGCAGACTTGAAGTAGATATGGCCGTGTGTGTAGGAAGCACAGTTTTTTTGTTCTGAATAAGCTCACTGTTCGGACCCCATAGGAAACACAGTAGAGTAGAAGAGTGCTCTTTTCTCTAAAGCAGAGTGTATTTCTCGTAAGGTGAGCTCGCGTTTGTTTCCCAGTCCTAAATGGAGTTGAGTCACAGGCAGTATTTGGTCCTATGAGCAAGAGTTGTTTTCTGGTAAGAAGAGTCACTATTGCGATCCAAATGCCATACACAGGACAAATAGCACTGGCGTCTGTTCCCAGCAAGTACAGTGTATTAGACTGAAGAGGAGCTACTGTTCTTGTCAGTTTCCTAAGCAGAGTTGAACTAAATATGGCCCCTGTGTGTAGGAAGCACAGTTCTTATGTTCTGAGCAAGCTCACTGTTCTGGCCCTATAGGAAACACAGTAGAGTAGAAGAGTGCTCTTTTCTCTAAAGCAGAGTGTGTTTCTTGTAAGGCGAGCTTGCATTTGTTTCCCAGTCCTAAATGGAGTGGAATCACCTGCAGTTTCTGGTCCTACGAGCAAGAGTTGTTTTCTGGTAAGGAAAGTCACTATTGCTCTCCCATTGCCATACACAGTGCAAATAGCACATGCGTCTGTTCCCAGCAAGTACAGTGTATTGGACTGAAAAGGATCTACTGTTCTTGTCAGTTTCCTAAGCAGAGTTGAACTAGATATGGCCCATGTGTGTAGGAAGCACAGTTCTTTTGTTCTGAGCAAGCTCACTGTTCGGACCCCATAGGAAACACTGTAGAGTAGAAGAGTGCTCTTTTCTCAAAAGCATAGTGTGTTTCATTTAAGGCAAGCTAGCCTTTGTTTCCCAGTCCTAAATGGAGTTGAGACACATGCAGTTTTTTGTCCTACGAGCAACAGTTGTTTTCTGGTAAGACGAGTCACTATTGTGCTCCAATTGCCATACACAGTGCAAATAGCACTCACGTCTGTTCTCAGCAAGTACAGTGTATCGGACTGAAGCAGAGCTACTGTTCTTGTCAGTTTCCTAAGCAGAGTTGAACTAGATATGGCCGTGTGTGTAGGAAGCACAGTTCTTATGTTCTGAGCAAGCTCACTGTTCTGGCCCTATAGGAAACAGAGTAGAGTAGATGAGTGCTCTTTTCTCTAAAGCAGAGTGTGTTTCTTGTAAGGCGAGCTAGCGTTTGTTTCCTAGTCCTAAATGGAGTTGAATCACATGCAGTCTCTGGTCCTACGAACAAGAGTTGTTTTCTGGTAAGGAAAGTCACTATTGTGCTCCCATTGCCATACACAGTGCAAATAGCACTTGCGTCTGTTCCCAACAATACAGTGTATTGGACTGAATAGGAGCTACTGTTCTTGTCAGTTTCCTAAGCATAGTTGAACTAGATATGGCCCGTGTGTGTAGGAAGCACAGTTCTTTTTTTCTGAGCAAGCTCACTGTTCTGGCCCTATAGGAAAAACAGTAGAGTAGAAGAGTGCTCTTTTCTCAAAAGCAGAGTGTGTTTCTTGTAAAGCGAGCTAGAGTTTGTTTCCCAGTCCTAAGTGGAGTTGAGTCACATGCAGTTTTTTGTCCTATGAGCAAGAGTTGTTTTCTGGTAAGACGAGTCACTATTGTGCTCCAATTGCCGTACACATTGCAAATAGCACTGGTGTCTGTTCCCAGCAAGTACAGTGTATTGGACTGAATAGGATCTACTGTTCTTGTCAGTTTCCTATGCAGAGTTGAAATAGATATGGCCAGTGTGTGTAGGAAGCACAGTTCTTTTGTTCTGAGCAAGCTCACTGTTCTGGCCCTATAGGAAACACAGTAGAGTAGAAGAGTGCTCTTTTCTCAAAAGCAGAGTGTGTTCCTTGTAAGGCGAGCTAGCGTTTGTTTCCTAGTCCTAAATGGACTTGAATCACATGCAGTTTCTGGTCCTACGATCAAGAGTTGTTTTCTGGTAAGGAAAGTCACTATTGCGCTCCCATTGCTATACACAGGGCAAATAGCACTCGCGTCTTTTCCCAGCAAGTACAGTGTATTGGACTGAATAGGAGATACTGTTCTTGTAAGTTTCCTAAGCAGAGTTGAACTACATATGGTCGGTGTGTGTAGGAAGCACAGTTCTTTTGTTCTGAGCAAGCTCACTGTTTTGACCGCATAGGAAAAAAAGTAGAGTAGAAGACTGCTCTTTTCTCTAAAGCAGAGTGTGTTTCTTGTAAGGAGAACTAGCGTTTGTTTC